>NC_044497.1:42097500-42397500 GCF_902362185.1 Chanos chanos
GGAACTGGCAGCTGAAGAATAAAAAGAGCATGAACTTTGACAATCCAGTGTATCTGAAGACAACTGAAGAAGACCTTAACATTGATATCAGTAGACACGCTTCTGTTGGCCACACATATCCTGCAGTAAGTGGTCTTTGGACATGGTTGTATTGAGTTTTAATGTGTCTTAAGACTATTTATAGAAGAGCAAGGATCACTGGTTCATAATATATCTTGTTTTACTGCACTCTGTGTCAGGCTACTCAGTAGCCTTTGAGATGCAAAACCTTCCGAAACTGGATATTTCCCCATGTCAGCCTGTTAATTCATACTTCTAATCATGTGTTTTCTCTGTTCAGATATCAGTGGTGAACACAGAGGATGACCTGCCGTAACCAAACTTCTACACTGCTCCATCCTTTCACCGTCTCTTTGGCACCTGCCAGCAGCTGCTGTTTCAGCAGTTACAACCAGATGCCTTCTGAAGCGCATTTGTTTTTCTTTTTCCTGGAGGGATGTATATCCTTGTGTGAATACAATGATGAATCATCGCCTCCTCACACTATGTGTGCCCAAAGCATTTAGGAAATTGAAGGAATGGGCTGCTCCCTCGCCCAGCCCCACCATGAACAACCCCCCCACCCCTCCTCCCCCTCCCAAAATGTCAAAGATTCAGCAGTTGAGCAGCTTAAACCTTCCGGTTTCTCGAGGCACAGCTGAAGATCCAGGCCATTCAGTCAACACGGACAATTTTGTTTGTGAATATTACAATGAAATCTGAATTTTAGGCAGATGTATCTAAGTTTTTGTTTGTTTGTTTGTTTGTTTGTTTTTTCTTTCCTATGAACATTACCTCCAGAAACGCATTCTTATAAGGCTTCATGTGCGTCTCTGTGCTGGGGAAAAATAAGCTCTATAAGGAAAGTGCTGTTACAACATTTGTAAAACACAGTGTATATATTCTTCTCTAGAGAACAGAATCAGGACTCTGAAGCACTTTGATCAAATGTTCCACTGTAAATAAGATTGTATACATTTAACTGAATCAATTTTGCTATGGTTGGGCATAGTGCTGGGTAGATGAAAATGTATTTAAAAAAATGAAGTTTGTTAAAACTATTTTCTATGTTTGTGTGCTGTTCCTGTGACTTTTATAGCGTTATACAGGGGAACTAAATGCTCTGTATTGTGAAGAAAAAAACATTTGCAAACACTTCAAATAAAACAACAAAAAAAAAAAACCAGTCAACTCACACTTTATACCGAGACCATAGTACTTAGATTAAAGAGTGTCATGGTGACAAATGAACACTTCATGTGTTTCTTGCAATCCCCTAGATGCAAAACACATTGAATATTACAATGAGTTGTGAATCTGTTACCCCTGTTGCCTTTTTAATCTGTACTGACCTCAGCTGTTTTATGATTGTACGCTGTAGGTCTAATGTTACCTGTGTTTTATGAGTCATGTCTTTTTGACCACTACAAATGAAGACAGTAGAACTAGGTGGCAGTGTGGATTAAGCTTTCATAAACGAGACTTCATCCATGGCATCTATAATCAGGAAGACTTAAACAAATCCCCTGGCAAGTCTGTCAGAGCTTACAACAGAGAATGAGGTGACATGGTCCCGTTAAATGGATTTTTAAAGAAGGTGGCTTCAAAACCTCTGGGAAGACCTTTTTTCACGGGAGTAGCAGAGATATCCGAGTAAAATCTGTGTAAATATGAAAATATTCCATATTTTTCTCCTTGTGGGAGATTTGTTTGTTTTGTTTTGCAGTAAAGGTACTACTTGAGTGAGTTCTTTACAATTCAAGGACTGAAATAAGCAGTAATCTAGAACCAGTATGATGAAGCACCATTGGTACCCTGAGAATTAATGTTAGTAGAAAAAAACTTTGGTGACCGCTCCCCTGATCCTCTAATATCCCCCCCCCCCCCCCCCATAATCCCATGTTTAAAGACTGTTCACTGATCACTAGTTGTATTCATTGGTTCAGTTGTACACTGGCTTGCTTTGACTCAGCAACATGCCCCATTTTTTTCCCCTTTTTCAATTACTACCCTAATTAATACATTTTTGGGTATCCCACTGATACTCAATTCACAATACTCAAGTCTGTGAGACATTATCATTGATGAGTTATGGACCAACTATCGAAATGTACAGTTACAATTTATCAAGCTGTACATTACCTCCCTGATCACAAAATTACTGTTTAAAACAATATCATTAACATGTCTAGTTTTGAGTAGTTCGTTTGTAAAGGTGGTTTTCTTGTGATGTTCAATAGAACCTACAGTCTCCTGTGAACACGTGTCATAGAATGTAAGGCAAATGAAAGACGTTGGGGCGGAGACAGACTGCAAGATAATAGTATTTAAAACGTTAAGCACATAGATCCTCCCAGTCAGCAACTTGGATGGCCAGTGCTGCCTCCTATTCCTGTTCTGTGGTCTGACTCAGAGGTATTAGTGACACACACAATGCCTCCACACACTCAGTAGCCTGTGTGTCTGTTTTACAGAGCGAACATGACCAGCATGTTTAAGCTTAAGGGCAGGAGACAAAGTCTCTTCCCCAATTACAAACTTGGGGGCACAGCCCCTGTTGTCAAAGATCCAGAAGATGATCATGACCTTCCATTTGGCCAGCACAACTGGGTGAAACCATGGAATTCAATGCAAGAACTCAGCCGGGATATTTATGATATCTATGCAGAGTATGAGGACGAGGAGGAGGATAAACTTTTTGCCACTCCTATCAAGCTTTCCTCCCCAGCTAAAAACTACATGCTTAACATCAATGTTGGGGGCAAGGTCTACCAGATCTCCTACAGGGTAGCAGCAAAATATCCAAAAACAAGAATTGGTCGTCTAGCAACATACACTGACCACAACAGGAAGCTTGATCTCTGTGATGACTACATTGTCCAAAACAATGAGTTCTTCTTCGACAGGGACCCAGATATCTTTCACAACATCTTCAACTTCTACAGGACTGGAGTTCTCTGGATCAAAGATGAGCTGTGCCCTCGCAATTTCTTGGAGGAAATCAATTACTGGGGTGTCCGGATCAAGAACACACACCGGTGCTGTCGTATTTCATTTGAGGAGCGTCAGGACGAGCTGAATGAGCAGCTGAAGGTGCAGCGGGAGTTGCAAGCAGAAGTGGAGACAGAGGAGAATGAGGAGCTTTTCCATGGCATGGCATTTGGCCAAACACGTCGCATGATCTGGAACTTGATGGAGAAACCTTTCTCCTCTGTTACAGCCAAGCTCATGGCAGTGGCCTCCAGCTTTTTTGTGCTGGTCTCACTTGTGGCTATGACCCTCAACACAGTGGAGGAGATGCAATACAAGACACCCACGGGACAGCTGAGTGGAAAGACCTACGGTGAGTACGTGGAGACCTTCTGTATTGCCTTCTTCACAATGGAATATCTGCTGCGACTGGTGTCCACACCAGACCTCAGGCACTTTGGGAGGAGCATGCTCAATGCTGTGGACCTCATTGCCATTCTGCCGCTGTATTTGCAGATGGTTCTAGAATGCTTTGAGAATGAGGACTATGGGAAACATGGCACTGACATTGAGACAGTGGGTCGGGTGGGTAAAGTAGGGCAGGTCTTACGCATCATGCGTCTCATGCGGATCTTCCGCATCCTGAAGTTGGCTCGCCATTCCACAGGACTGCGAGCTTTTGGCTTCACTCTCCGCCAGTGTTACCAACAGGTGGGCTGTCTTTTTCTCTTCATTGCCATGGGAATTTTCACCTTCTCTGCCATGGTCTACACTGTGGAGCATGATGTCCATCAAACAAACTTCACAAGCATTCCCCATGCATGGTGGTGGGCAGCTGTGAGTATATGTTTATTAACTAAACAAACCTAAGCATAAATGTCAGATGTTTGTCACAGCCATTATGTACAATGTTCTTGCAAGAACAGACAGCTAAAGCACACGGCAGTGTTCACGACAATAATTTCTGGTATCTCTTACTGATTGCATGAGTCTTAACCACTGAGGTCCAAATTAATTTGATATTAACTAGTGAATGAGGAGCACCTTTTTCCACAGTACCACAGAGTGAAAGCACATAAAATACATTACAACCTCATGGCTATTAAAAACCATGTAGGAATTCTCACTTGATCCCTACTTGGTCTAGATGTTAAGAACTTTAACATAATGACAATTTGGGATACTGTCCATTATTTCAAAGCTTTCACAGGCATTCAAAAGTAAATATAGAGTCTGGCAGCAGTGCATCAGTTGACCTTTTCTACAGTAATCCTCTAGAGCTAATATAAGTGTACCTACTTGGCTCTAGGTCAAGTTCACACCACAGGAAGCAAACCTGTCAAGGATAGCAAGTGCTCATTGGAACACACTGATTTTTCTTAAAGAGAGTCGTTTACAAGGATCTTTAGTTTGAATTGCCAGTTGTTTTCTGTCTCAAAATCAAACCTTTCATTTACAAATATGACAGACACTTAGGAGTGCTAAAGCACAGCTAATATTCTTTCCCACAGGTTAGCATCTCTACAGTTGGCTATGGAGACATGTTTCCGGAAACACACCTCGGCAGGATCTTCGCCTTTGCCTGTATATCTTTTGGGATAATATTAAATGGCATGCCTATATCCATCCTGTACAACAAATTTTCAGACTACTACTCCAAGCTTAAATCCCACGAGTATACCTCCACTCTGAAGGCTCGTGGGAAAGTGAGGTTTGTCAAGAGGGCAGCCAAGAGGTTTGCTCAATGCTGTGAAGATGCCATACATTAGTGCTACCTATTTAGTTCTAACCCTCTCAGACATTAAACATGGTGTTACACCATCTTATCCACATGCATAAAGCTCAAAAATAATGCACTTGACATGAGAGGTATGCTGAAATTACAATGACAATGAATTTGAAGTTTTACATGTCCTAAAAGCTGCATTTTTTGTTGTTGTTGTTGTCTTTAAGGTTAGTTTACAGGTATGGATACTAGTTCACATCTTTAATTGATAACTAAGATAAATTGGCCATTTAAACCTATTTCTTCACAGTTTTTATCTAGCTTCAAAGAAATTCAAAACTAAACAGTGATGTGTGTGTCAACAACTCCAACAACTCAACAGATTCAGTGCTATCAAAACCTAAAAAAAAAACACTTTTTTTGCATATCAATGCTCCTAAGGAGCTTATGGCTACTATGAAATGAAGCAATCCTATGAGATTGGTACCATTTTAAATGAAATCTTTTTTTTTCTTTGCTTTTTTAAGGAAGCTTTTGGCATGCAAGTAGTTTGAAGAAATACCTATATGCAGTCAAATACTGTATTGCTGAATAGGTTCATGAAACCTGTTGATCTATGGAAACGTCCTATGACTGAAAAACAGTATGAGGACAGCAAAATAAAGCTTTGAGACACGATTCAATGTTTACAGTCATTTTCATGCACCTTTAAGTCATAACATTTGGTTTTGAGTTGTATGTAACTTCAGAATGGTGTCATTTAAAAAGACCAAACAGCGACTACGACACAAACCCTTAAAGATAGGTTTATCAAAATGACCTTCGCCAGATGATGTTTAACATTGAGAAATAAACCAGAATAATCCAGGGCAGAATAGTTGATGGTTTGAAATAATCAGTTCAAGTCTCAACATCTGGCTGAATACGAGTGTAGGTTCAATACTTTTTCCCATCCCACTATGGACATCTGTGTAAGATACAATCTCCAAAAGCCGATTTATGAATCCTATAAACAGCTTTCCTCCAACAACAGTCTCTGTGCCTGATAGATTAGAAATGCTCGTCCCACCTGTGCAAATGTACAGTCTATTTCCCACAGTATTTGTGGGAACACTGGGTTTATTTAGCTTTAGGGTTTATTTAGGTTTAGGGTTCATTTAAAATATGTTTCAATATCCCTGATGGATATTTAAATAAAAAGCTAGGGGGATGTCTAATAAACCAGGTAAGAGGTCCGTCCGTCATTGGAGCATACCTTGATTTGCAGTTTCAAAGAGAAGCAGAATTTGAATGGTAAAAAGGTATGCAATACCACTGACTTAAGAGGAAGCCCTGACGTTACGATTTGCAGAATGCATCTATAGCAATTACATTTCTAAACCATGCAAGGGCAAGCATCAATAATCCTTAAAAAGATTAATCCTGAGAATGCCAGTGTTTCAGAGACGATTGCAAGAGAATAACTTCTTTCTCAGCTGACTGGGTCCGTTCTGATAAGACAGATGGAAGGCTGAGCACCACCACTAAATTAATTTTCTCATAAGCTTGCCTTTGTTTTTCTCTGCACACACAAATACCATTCATCATATGAGATTTGTAATTCAATGTGGCGCAAAAACAAGACATGATGGCACTTTGATGTAAAATTGTGTCTGACAGTTTTTCTTCGAGTCTTTATGTTGTATTTCACAAAAATGATCTGCCCTTTTAGATTTCTGACTTTTCTGCTTGTTGAATTGGAATATTCTTATACTCAAAGATAGACTTCCTGCCTTGAAAATATACATCTCCGCTAAAAAGCAGAATGTTAAAGGTTTTAGAATTTCAGCATAGAGACAACAGAACATCACAAAGTCTAACATTTATATACATATTCAAATGACTCAGAAAATACTTGCTGAGGGTCAAGGCAAAGATTTTATGTTTAAATACACAGGTCAAACTCAGGGACAAAGATTTCTCCATCGCTTGGGAGGTACATTCTCTCTCAGTCCAGTTTCTCCAGCAGAGCTTCCACTCCTTTTGAATTCTGGATCTTTTGTAAGTCGGGAACAACAGATTTAAGCGCACCCTTCACCTCCTCTGCGACACTCTCATCTGCACTTTGAAGAAGGCTGTGAAGAAAAGAGCATTCACACACGCATGTCTGAGTTTATCGAAGTCATTTAGGCACCCACACAACACTAAGTGTTAAGTGTAATCTGGTGCACATGCTCCCAAAAAATAGGTTTACCTACAATAACGTTTTTTTACCTTACTCAGCATAAAAACATTACTGTTGAAAAATCAATTATTTCAAAGTAAAACTGCACATAACAGTACTGAAATAAAGGAAGCACCAACACACCATTACTCAAGAGCATGTAGAATGAAACTGCTTAATGTCTTAGGGGGAGATTAAGGAGGGTCACGCACAGAGAAGGAGAGTAAAGAAACAATGCAGGCCAACGGGAGGGAGGGAGGGAGGGGACTGAGGGTGAAAGAGGGGGTGAACAAGACATAATTAATGACCTGCTGCATACTCAAGTGTTTTTCTAGACTGAATAGCATCTGAGAGGACTCTGTATAGCCCTTGATTTGCATGGACACACTGAGAATTTAGAATGCGAAGAGCTTAACCATGATCTGACTGCAGGGAGTTCTTTAAAAAAGGGCTGCAGAGCACAAAGCTTGACTGAAAAGCAACAAATGTTAAGTGATACAGGCCTGTTTTTGTTTTTTGTTTTTTTTAAAACAAGAGACAAGATTTTAAACATCAATGGTGTTGCCTTACTTTTCCAGAAATGCCAACTGCAGCATGATTTGACGGGGACTGGTTCTTGAACAAGTGAATTTCATGGTTTGTCTCTCTAAATCTTTAACAAATTATAAAGGTAGGGACCTATAATGCCTCCTATAATACACAACAGCAGCTAAAATTAAAAAAAGAGAGAGAAAGGACGTCACTCACCAGCACAGCACAATAGCACCACGGTTGACTGCCACCCAAGTTTTGAGTTTGTCTAGACCAACTCTCTCCAGCAAGACCCTAGAGAAGCGCTCTGTGGATAAAATACATCACTGATAAAGCTGATTACCACAAGACTGCAGTGAAATCAAAAACAGACATCTAAAACCCCTAACCATTAGCACACGTTGGGAAAACCTGTCATTTTTTATCATTTCTCTTTAAGAAACCCTGAGAAGGTTTTCTAACCTCTAAGCATGCTTTTTGTATCCTAACAACTGCTCTTCTATACTTCTGTGAAAGATGTTCATTTTGAATACCAGGGAAACTGGTTTTCCCATATGTTCCTTACCTTCTCTTCCTGCCTCCTTCAACTTAGCATCCTGTTCTATCAACCACTTCAGCACCAGGTGACCAGCAGGATCTTCAGCCATATGTAACTATACGACAGGGAGGACACTGTGATGAATTCATTCAAATCTCAACACAATACAGCAAAGTGTAAAGCACTTGAGAGGATTTTTTAGAAATATTAGAACTTAAAGTTGGAGTAGGCACTGGCCCCTAGAAAAAGCAGGCCCCAGGTTCAAGTCAGAGCTTTCTAAGCATTTCACCTGGCCATCTACTCCACCAGGTACAAAGTCCGCTGCAGCCAGATCTGCTACTGCCTCCATGGCAGGTCGCAGGTCACCGAGAGCAGCTCCTAGGATGTCACTGACGGCCACGCTGCAGGCTTTGTCTGTCACCATCGATTGGGCGTTTTCACACAAGTACTTCAGCAGGGGAGGAGATACAGCCTCCAACAGCTCTCTCCGTCGAACAGCCACATCCTTTTTACTGTTGAGATCAACACATTCAAAGCTCCATACAATGCTTAGATCACAGCGTCCTGGATAACTTCAGCAGTTTTGCATACAGCAAAGATATGCTGAAGGTAAGGAACATCAATCAGTAGAGATTGGTACAAATGAACCAATATTAATAAAAGACAAGTAAGAGTGTACAGTTGTAACTGACCTGTGGGCATTGCCATCACCCATCTCAAGTACTTGGATGATCTCAGGTAGGAGGTGGGCTGGGTCTCGGGGGCTTAGGAGGTACAGTAACACCTTTTTACCATACTTGTTCCTGATGATATCTGGCAGGGAGCTGATCATCTCCTGCAGAGGATATGAAAACAAAAGTCAGTTTTGTCAAGTTTAACTAATGAACAGGAACAAGCTTTTGGTAAGGGAAGAAATATCCATCAGAGTACTCACCGATATAATGGCCTGTTTCACCAGTTTTGTGTCATCAATGCAGTCAAAGGCAGCAAGAAGTACTAAGTGAGCATACTCACCCTGCAATAGGGAACACGCAGTGTGGATTATCATTTCATTGAAAAAAAAAAAAAAGATTGTTTTGTATATGTGAATTGTGAATTATGCATTTATGAATTTTGCACATGCAAAATCTCTTACCATTGCAAATTTTGCAATGTATGTCTTCATGGTTTTTACAATAACTTTCCTATCCTGAAATGTAAAAGGCACAAAATCAATGAAGTTTGTTTTTTAAACAATATAAAGCTGGTAAGACATTTAATTCATTGATGACTATAACAAGTAACAGCAAGAGAGCTTACTTTGGGTGTTCCATGCCACAAGCAGTGCATGGCGACTCTAGCCCCATCGTGGGTATGGGCCATATACACCACTGATTCTCTGATGGACTCGATCATTTCCTGCCAAGGAAAGATGAGTCATTATACCAACAGAAAACATTACAATCCCTTCCACATACACGACATTAGTGGTGAGGTCACTTACTGTTCTCTGTTTGGCTGGTGCGTGCAAGAAAAAGTCTAAGAACACCTTGTGGACGAGAGAATGTTTTATCACCGCCTCCCTGTTGAATAAGACGACAGTGTTTTCATCAATAACAATAATGAAAACTGTCTAGAGTTTTTAATATGGGAAAATACAAAATTATAGAACAAGAGAGTTCATTGATCAAAACGGTTATTATTTCACCAGCACTAAAAATAAATTTTCACCAGCACTAAAAATAAATTTGTATAGTTTTCAACCAGAAATTCCACACTTTCTACTTTTTCTTGGATAACTTCACTTCATTTTCAGATAGTCAATCATTTTTCAAATATCAAGCCTGAATAAACAATTTTTTGTAAATTACTGAAGGCTGGCTGCCTGAGCTGTTTGACTAAAATACTTACTTCTGGGCCATGGGTGTAAGAATCTGCTTCATTTCATCCATGATTCCATTCGCCTTATCAGGATTGGTCTCTAAAACTTTGTCTAGCGTCGGACACACGGAAGACTGAAATAATAAAAATCTAAATGAACAGCATGGCCTTACCATTAGGCACCACAAACTTTCACATTTCTATGTACTAAAACTGGGAAAAAAAGTGGGCATCAACAGCTTTTCCACAGAATAACAGGGTTAGCCTAATAATAAAGCATCAGTAAGGTTACTCTCAATATGGTACAATTTACACCACTGTACATCAAAAATGTGAGGACTTCTTGACTGCTTGATCCTCATACCTTGCATACTTGGAATGTGTTGCCATAGAGCTCCTCTGTAAGCATGAGCCTTTGTGAGAGTATGGCTTTGTCGTTGTAAGCATACTCAACCACTGAGGAGGCTTCCGAGTGTCGCAGCATCTGCCTCACTTTCCCCTTAAAGGCTGTTATCACCTCTGCAACCTGCTGCTTGTTCCTGTGGGAGGGAACGTGGAAACTGAGCTTATGCACCTCAAATTAACCTCAAAGTAATAGAAAGGACTGCAGGTCCACCAAGAGCTGAAGTATGAGGGAATGGAGGAGAAATATTCTAAATGGTCTGACTTAGTTACACATCTGGCCTGTAAGCACAATAGTGAACACTTCAGTATGTATACCTCATTTTCTCAGAGACTGTGTGTCCATATGTAACAAATACAGATTCAGCAATTTGGTCTATTTTTGTCGACTCCATCAGAATGCTGACATTTAATACAAAAGACTTTGATAAACTGAGAATGTGGGGGCTCCTGAGTTGAACACTCATATGGCATCCACTTCCCTGCCAAAAATGCATCCTACATTTGGAACTTATGGAGAAAATCCCAGCCATGCAACACTTGCTACAACCAGCATGAATTCTGGGACATTTTAGAGTATGTCACTCTCCTGCAGTGCCAAACTACAAGTCTGAGTTAGGCTCTTAGCACTCCTCCGAGCATGTTACGTCGCTTAATGACACTACACATTTCAGAGTGTAGAATAAGAAAGCTGTCCACAAGAAATTTGAAATTTTGAACTTACTTGATACTTCCATGTCAGGTGTGTTTATCATCATGTAATCATAAGCAAAAAATAGACTGACTTGGAAAAGGGCTGTGAGTGACCCAGGAAAATGCACAGACTACAGACTACTGCTGCCGTCACTGAGGTCTGAGTACAATGTTCAACACTGGCTGACATCAAACTGAACTGATTTTATTTAAAGACTGGGGCAAAGACAGATGGATGCAGCCACAAGAGGCTCAGCGGGGCACTCCACAATTATCTAATAACACACTGGAGAGACAGCCCATACCACAAACCACTCCAAAAATATATCTTTGGAGAACTTTAATACCATTTTAGAAATATTTATATCCAAGACATCAATAAAATATACAGATATGATACTTTCAGGTAAATTAACTACAACAGAAAATTTGCTTTCACTTCATCGTCAGAGTCAAAGTTCAAAGTTTAGCTGATGGACATATAGCATGTTTATTGAGGCTGGTGACATTCACGTTCCCCTTACGATACTTAACCTGTACACTTCTCCAATTTGTGTCAGTTCTGTTAGCTCTAAACTCTAAACAATCAGTTTCTAACTGGACACAACATTTCTTGTTTTAATGATCTAAATGTCTTATTTTAATGTCAGGACTTAAGTAATTTGCTTGTACACCGCAACAAGCAAACAAACAAGCAACATGTACTCTATTGTAAAACTGTTGCAAAAAAGAGACATACCCGTGCATTAAAAACACTTACCCATACATCAAAAATTTCTTCACAATGTTTCTGGCATACTTGGATTTACTCAACTCAATCACATGATCTAGAAAAGACATTTGGAGAAACCATATTAAATCATATTAAGCTTAAATGTAACACAACAGCAAAAGAAATAATGATGCAATTGAGCACTAACCTTTGAGTTCCTCAAAAACTTCCTGTCTCTGCTTGTCATTCCCAAACTGAATGTAACACTGCAGCACTCGGGTAGAATCGTGAGCAAAGGCAATCTACAGAACACAGACGAAAATGATCCCACATTGTCCTGTGAACTCTCAGTGTTGAGAGAATGGTAACAACCGTATAGATTATGCATGTCTTTTTTAATGTTGTCACGTAAAGTCACTAGCCAGTTTATTAGGTAAACCCATCTCGGGACACTGTCTCAGACCCCCTGTGGGATTGGAAGAGCCTAAATTCTTTGATATGGATTCTATAGTGTCCGGAATGATCCACAGGGACAACAGCCAATACTGATGATAGCCAATGCTGAGCCAACTGCCCAATCCAATTCATCCCAAACAAGCTCCCCTGGGTTGAAGATTGGAAACTGCACAGACCACTCAAGCAAGTGAATATGATTTATATCTGCTGGAACCATTCTGAGACAATATGTATTTTATGAAAAGGAGCTTCACTGTGCTGGAAGTATGTGTGCATGATAAGTAATAAACCGAAGACCTGATGGCATGGGCCATCATCCACAATATTCAGACATGCTGTCATGCAGACAAGATGCTGAACTGGTATTAATTAAGGAGCACAATGCATGCAAAGAAAACATTCCCCTCTCCATTAAATCTCCACTATCAGCCTAAGCAAATGACAGCTAAGAGTATGAGTTCAAGAGGACATGCTGCTTACACTAAATTGCTGCTCTATCATAATCGTGCTGCATTAGGATCATGCCCACTGAAACCATGTCTCCTAGGTTTCAGTTGACAGAAATGGAACCTGGTGTGTGCATCTGCTGCTATTTCCAATCTCTGACAAGGACTGACCTGTTGTGCTTCCTAAGATGCCTATCACATTTGTTCTGTACCGTTACGTCCCTATTCATCATCCACCTTTTAGCTTAACTGATTCTTGTTGATAAGAAAAGTTGAAGAACAACAACAAGTTGTTTCTGGTCAGTTGGTGCCTGTTTTTTCATTTGTTGTATTATTCTAAGTAAATACAACATAATGTACAAAAAGATATTGACAGTCGATGAATTGACGGTCATTCCTGAGATTCTACCCCACCAGGCAACAATGATTACACCACACGAAAACCAACTCGCTCTTGAATTTTCATTTGAAAGGGATGGAAATGCTACTTTTCTTAACCGAAAAATAAAACGCAACATGACAAGAATATTTTCATTTAGCAATACTCACTGTTTTAATCTTGCCTTGCACAAGCCCTTGCAGTTCTTTCATCAGTTTTGCTCTCTTTTCTTTATCACAGTCTTTCCTGTTTGGAAGGGTAAAAAGAAAATATACTAAACGCTCAAATGTGCAGCAGTAAAACCACAGAACTACTTGAATATGAAATGACCTCTTGCGTATGAATGATTAATGGCAAGATGTGCTCACCTCCTGACCATCTCCCACACTTGCTTGGCTCTTGTTATTATGTGATAACTCTCTTTCCTCTCATTCTGTTGGCGATTCTGTTTCAATTCTTTCTTCTTCTGCTTGAATTCATCCCACTTGGGTTTCTTAGCTACAGAACCTGTAGAGGTGATCACATTTCCAACAAATACAATGAGCTACTGTCCACAATATTGTATGGCTTTATATATATATATATATATATATATATATATATTTCATTATTCTAACCTTCTTCATGTGTCTCCTTCCCAAATGACGCTTTCCTCTTCCTTGTGAATGTTCCATCTGTTGTCTTTTTCTTTAAAAATTTCTGTGGGCCTCCTTTTCCTCTGGGCTTTTCAAATGTCTTTCCTGTGCCTTTGGCGTGTGGTTTAAATGGTTGTTTGCCAGGTTTGTCAGATGGTCTCCCAGCTGCTTGGCCTGTCAGCATACACATTTGTATATCAGTGTGCACATCCCCTCGGTAAAAACATTTATACTGGCAGTGAAAATCAGAGGCAAATTTCTATATGAATGCAGCAAAAAGCAAACAAGAAAGTAAGCTTCTCCAAAGAGCTGTGACCTTACCTTTTCTCTTGAATGCCGCTTTTTTCCCATCTTTAGCAGCAAATGACTTCGTTTTAGCCTTCCCCTCCATAGTGTATCTTGAACATGAAACAATGATGGGTATCAGACTACTATAAGCTACTACAGTTTATCAAAACTAGCTTGGCTGTTTCAAAGAGGTCAGGAAGAGTCACTTCTAGTTAAATTAGAACGCTGTTAAACAGCACAAACTATAGCAGATATCCTCGAACAGAGGAAAAAAACAACTTCATGTCGTTAGGAAAATGATTGTTTAGCCAGCTAACCAGTGACTATATAAGCGGCACGACTTGATAACTCTTACGAGCGTTTCTTTAACACACTTTTGTTTAGAACTGACAACTCGGATATATATAGAATATGCCAAATGAACTGGTCGATGAAGTGTTACGTTAAGTTAGTGAGCACTTTCGAACGATTTAGGTTTTACAGTGAGTATACTATACTCCTCATCAGCGTTCAGATATAAAGCACGTTTGCTTACCTGCCCATGTGTTAGTAGCTAACAGTTTACAGCAGATCGTCAATAGCAAAGGGTGTCGTAAAAAGTTATGTTTTGCGACAGTGACGGAGGCAGCAGGTTTCTTCTTCTTCCTCCTCTTCTGCTTTCTGTCTGTCTGTCTGTCTTTCTTTCTCTCTCTTCCTTTTTTTTGGCGTCAGAACTGCTAAAGAAAATATTGAGTGTAGAGTGTTTTTTACTAGGGTATGAATATAACATGTTAACTTTAAAGTCAAAGGTGAACGGCTGTCAAAGCTTAATGGAACATCATTCGTTTGTCGAGAAATGTCATTTTTTCATTTTTCACACTGATTGTCAGATTGAAGATAACATAAGATAACATAAGTGGCACAGCTGCTCAGGAAATACACATAACGAGGTGGTTTTGGAAAAGTACAAGAAGAAAGTAATAATACAAATATAAATACCATTAACTCTTACCCTCTCTATTCTACCACTAGAAGACAAATAAAAATAAAACTCTAGACTATTTAAAAGGAAATACAAAGGTAAAGCTAAGGGAAGGTGTAGTGCGGTAGTGCATGTTGAACCAATAAGGCAGTATACTGTAGACAGATAAAATAGAAAAAGGTGATTCTATCATGGGTTGTCAATGCACAAATCGTAGGCTGCCTGTTCTTAAAGTTCCTCGTGCCCCAGCGCTCTGGATGGAGAAAGAGCCAGAGGGGGAGGGGGGAAGACGAGGGGGGAGGAGTTGTACACTGTTGACTGCCACATGGAGCCCCCAACACCCCACAGAGGATTTCCTGTGGCATTCAGAGATGCACATCAGTGGTATTAGTCTATTGCTGAAGGAGCCTCTGTGACTGTTCAGTACTGTATGCAGAGGGGGTAGAGGTATTGTCCGTGATGCTCAGTGGTTTGTCAACAACAAAGCATGGATGACTTTGCAAAAAAATTCAACTACATGTCCAAAAGCGGCGTGTAGGATGCAGATATTGTGGCCGCCTGCAGCACGATATATCCAGATCAGAGCTGCAATTTCATCTCCATGCCTGGATTACACCCAGACCAACTGCAGAACCACATATAGGTGATATGACATAACCTTTTTTTAATTGTTCTAGTCTTCCCGCTGGCATTTGACAGAAACACTTCTCATGTTGCCCAGGCTTAGGTGCACCCTTCTCAGTAAAATATAAGTAAGTGAGAAAAGAAGCTAGGCTGCATGGAGAAAATAGGACACTAATAAATTATTCTATATATACCAGAACCAAACAAATAATACAAGTCTCACACTGAACTATGACAACAGTTGGTAAATATTAAAAAGGAGAGGAAACTAAGTTAACTTTTAAATGGTTTTATTGACTGCCTAAATGCAAAGAAAATAATAACTATTCTTTTAATTATTCTTTTTTTTTCTTTTTGAACAGCTAAAATCATTTTGTTCACTAACACTTATCATTTTTTAATAATTATATTTTTGAAATATAAAATATATTATTTGCCTCCAGTATCATGAATTCTAGTGTTTTATTAATAGAAAATAGGACTGCTATTTTTACCAGTTTATAGGGCATACATATGAAATACATGCCTTGCCTGCAAATGAAAGAGAGTGTGCATAAAGCAGCAGTAACAAGAAATCCTTTAATAAGCGTGCATCATCACTAGATATTCATTTAAGAAGTTTACATCAGACAGAACAGGACAATACCCTGGAAACAATGAAGAGGTCGTAGCACTGCATCATTGTTACTGTCAATGTCCTTTGATTTTGTACACCATGGAAGTGATAAAATTCTTCCCAGCAGGATTCCTGTCATGGTATACATCATTTTCAGCAATACATAAAAATTGGCCATTTCTGTTGCCAGTGTACATTTTAAACAATTCATTGATGTTCATTAGAAAGTCATAAAATGCTATTGTCTGACTGACAGACAACAAGATTAGGAGATAAAACGGCTGAAGGGACTGAGCAGATTTTCACACCACTTGATTGCAAACTAGGCATACCTGAAAAAGAAGAGAGCAAGTTGAGAAAATCAACAAGATTTTACAGCGTAAATTAAGCACACAGATACGTAAAACATTTGTGAAAGAGGGCTTAAAAAGGAACAGAGAGCTATTTCTCTCAGTTGTAACTGCACATCTGTTAATGTAGCCTACATGACTCATGACATTGTGCATGTCCCATATACAGTGAGTGTCAGCCCTTGGAAGAAATGATTGAGAGATACAGAATACAAACATTAGAGGAAAGCAAGCATTTGAAGCAGAGAAAGCATAGAATAAGTACTATACAAAACTACTTTTATTTCATAGAACCAGTATGATAGTGATTATCCTCTATTTATTTCACAGTAAATGCTACTCCCCATCTAAAGTGGCACCTAGATCATTTGATTTTACTACTTTATTTCTATTTTAATGGCAGCAATAGTTCTGTTAGGGTGGAAATACAATGTATTACAGCACAAAGAGATGGTGTTGCTCTAATTTAAAGTCATCATAGACCAGATCCTGCTGCACTTCAATGTGGTTGTACTTTACCAAGCCTAGTCCAAGGATCCAGAGTTCTCAGCCACTGTTGTACTGACTACCCTGCCATGAATCACCATACCCAGGCACTGTCTGCACTCCTGCTGTGGGTTCTTTACCCCTGCAGCCAACCAGGCACCCTAAACAGGTAGACAGACAGAGGTACACACCAAATCCACGACAGAGCAACCATGACTGATGTGTATTTCAACTTTCCAAATGAACTAAAAAGTGTCTCAAAATAGCCGTAGGGAAGTACTAGAATATTTATTTAACATTTATTTATCCACCGAAGGGTCACAGAGTACACTTGCCCTTTTTCACGGCTGCAGTGAGAGGGGAAGGGGCAGGAGAAGGAGGGGTACCGTGTTGTAGTACCTCCGGAGGCATTTAGCATTGTGTAGCTAAACTACACAACAGTGTCAGTTAAAGGAAAAGAAGGGATGATAGTACTAGCAGCCCTCCAATACCAAGTGATCTTCCCTAGGTACCGTGTCTAGGATTAAGTCCAGCAACCCTAAAGTGCCTGTCACAGACCCCTAACCTGCTGCCACCCGGCATTTCATGGTACTGATAAATTTAGATCAATATTCTATTTCATGACAAACAAGTTAACAGAAAAACCCACAGAGGATATAGGAAAGAAGAGAAGACAGAAAAGTGCAAGTTTCTATGGTGGTGTCTCAGTCACTGGAGGGAAAAGTGAAGTTGCCTAATGCATATGAAGCTACTGACTTATACTTCAAAGATAGCTTCCAACATAGCTGTTGTCATCATCACTCAAAACCAGTAGAGGGCAGTGAAAGAACACTGTGTCCTCGATACTACCGGCATTTTAATGTAGAGGTTTAAAAGATATTGAAACTTTGCTTTGTAAAATGGTAGGAAAAGTAAAGGTAAGGTGGATGTAATGCTTTTTCTCACATTAGTGGATTATGTGTATCAGCAAAAGTTTGTGTCAAAAAGTGTACTAGAAACATAAAATTACTGTATTTTAACTATAAAAGTAAGAATAAGGTGAAGCATTGACACATGATGCATTGATATGTAGCATATCAGTACACTGAATCACTTTATGATCCATTCCTTACCGGAAGAAAGGATTTTTCAAATCCAGAGTGTTTCCAGATTTAAATCCAGACTGATCAATGACAGCTGTGATGTGAATGTCATAGCTCTGCCTGTCAGAGTGTTGCAAAAAGAAAGAAAATCATTTAAAAGGTTAAGGTGACTATGTAATTGGTAAGACCGATGCAGAAGAATGCCAGAGAGAGAGAGAGAGAGAGAGAGAGAGAGAGAGAGAGAGCGATAGAACTAACCAAATTATTCTGTTTAATATATTATTATCCAGATATAATACCTCTTATTTGCTATGAGCTGGACCTGTCCAGACAATGTCTGCCCCATTTTAGCAAAAAGAGGTGTCTGCAAGAGGCAGCGTACTTGATACCAGTGAGTCAGGGGTTCATTGGGAGATGTGGACAGCCACACTGTCATCCTGTTGAATCAAATAATTTATGGTAAGGACCTGAGCGTTTTCCTGACGCTCAGAGCTTTTTAAGCTCCTTTAACTTCCATAAGTGCAACCTAGCTTTGTTCACATAAAAACATGATTTTAAGTTACCATAGCGCCAGTTTAATGTGGTAGTATTTATTTCTTACCTCGACCCTACGAATGCCACGTCAAACCAGAATGCCAGGCCGTGAATCAGTCCTGATTGTAGCAATTTGAAAACAAATGGAATTTCCATCCTACAAACATACAGAAGTGCACAGGATGTGTGACATCTGAGAATACGTACCATGCACTGTGCATTTATCAACCGTCCTTTCCTCACAAACAAACAGACACACGCGGAGACGGAGTGAAATGTATAATAGTTTCTGTTTGCTACCTGTGCAAATCCTCTTCTTTAGCCTCAAGAAAATTTATGTTGTATTTTACAGACTTTGCCATCAAAATCTGCATATCAAACGTATCCTGAAACACAACATAAAGGCAGTTGTGAGTAAAACACAAAGAACACATTGTGCAGTACCGGATGTTAATGTTCTGTAGTACAGGATACTGACATATTGGACTGAGTAAAACATAAAGACAGCATATACTTGCTGTATAGTAAAGGATGTTGACATATAGAATTTTGAGACTGACCACGATAGGTTGTCTGAAGAATTCATCCACAGCAGCAGAGTGAAGCCCACTCAGATTTACTCCATAGAAACATGACTGCTGCCTGCCAACAAACAGAAAGGTTTGGCTTTTAAAAATAATACAGTACAATAATTATCGATATATCGATACAATATATCAAATATGGATGCACATGATAATAGGGTTAAACAAATATTGGTTTAACGAACCACTGCTTAAAAGAATGCTACAACATATAACAACTTATTTTGTAGTGCCATATATATACTGCCAAATTCTCCCATGTTCTGAAATGACATAAACACTTAACTCTATAACTGTGCTGATTTTTTGTTTTTTTTAAATACACGGAAGTGAAGCGTGACTGCTTTGAGAGCACTTTACATTCCAGTGAGGGGTTTTGTCTCCTTTGATGACTAATGGATGGAAAGGTGGAATTGGAATGTGAGGACCCAGATTGTGTTATGAGATAGAGTTCCACTTTGCTTCACGTTAAGGCTTCAGTTTTCAGGCTGTCAGCAGTAAAGCAAAGACGTGGGCAGGTATGGGCCAGTAACATTTGGAGGAAAACATTAAATCACTCGTGTAGGCTTGCGGGTCAAAGTGAGCTTCCAAAGGTAAATTCTAATCAAAAGTAAAATGTACAGCAAAGTACCTCACAAAAAAGTAAGAGTTAACTGTAAAACGTCTCACACCCATAATTATGATGTTCATTCCAAATACTTAAATTTTGATTTTAGTAAAAACATTCTCCTTATATGTTCAATAAAAATAAGCAAGTCAAAGTGAAGAAAAAAAGTTTAAGTGAAGGTAGTGAAGGTCAAAACCTATGTAACAATTCTGTCACCAGCTTACATACTACAAGCTATATGTCACTACAATGTGAAGTGTAGTGACGTGAGCTAAAATTAACACTTTTAGCTAACACTTTTCATAAAGAAGATTTATGATTCCATTGATCACTCTGAAATAAGAACACGGCTGGCCTCACAGTCAAGTTGGCAAACTAAGAACACATTTTTGGGCAGGAGAAGGTCATGTGATCTGGTGATCCCTCCCCATAGCCTTTGGTGGTTACAGCATAACTAGCAGCAGAGGGAAAGATGATCTGACCAAAGCTGTCTCTGTGAAATAAGCCAGGTTTGGGCTGAACTGGAGCATTTTACAGCAGTGGTAAGCCAGGTTGGCCTGGGTCATGACAGCATGCATGCAGATATGTGTGGGTGGTGGGCCGATTAGTGAATCTTCATGTGGCTCTTTAGCCACAGGTTTCTGTGAGGAAATAAACCCACACAAAGAGGATTTAAACATTCAAGGCAATGCATGAATGCTGAATGTGAGAGGAGAAGAATTATGAATGGTCTGTTAAGAGACTGGCATTTTCCTATAAGTATTTCCAAAATGTAGAAACTGGAGGGTGTAAAGAGATTATCAGTTTAAGGTGTTTTCACAGTATGAAGTTATATTTTCATGGAGTTTGTGCTGATATCTGAGCATACCAGACTGCAGATGTAGAAATCATTGTAGTTCTCTCACCAGAAGTTGGAACGAGCGTAATGCTCCAGGTAAAGCTGTTCATCAGTGAAGGGAGCGAGATGAATGTCACTGTAGGTTGGGAACATCATTCCTGTTCAAAAAGTAAGAGACTCAGAGACATACAGTTTATATTTTTTTGTGTACAAAAATGTACATGCATTTTATTTAATATTCATTGTGACTTTACTCAGTCAGTTTTCCCTGCTCACATACTTGAAAGAACCCATTTAAATAAGAGTTTATGCACTGCCTAGTTGTTTCAGATGTTTTTTCCTTAATGTCTGTTGTCATGTTCCTGTCAGCACATGAATTCGCATTAAAGGCACGTTTACTAATGTGACACCGTGACTTTTTCAAGCCATGTCTAAACTAACCTTTGGGCTTTAACCAGTGTTTAGAGTACAGGTAGCTCTCCAGCATCCTCTCATTGAGAAGCATATAACCAATGGGCTCAGAGATTATGACATCAACCTTCTCAGGGCAAGACACCTCCTCTATCTTCCCAGACAGCACTGTGATTCTGTCTGATAGGTTGTTGCTCTTCACAAGTATCTAAAACAGCAAAAATTTCATTCATAGTGAGTCACAGCGAAAAGAACTGACCAAAAAAGAAGCTGCACTGATTTCAAGCCGAATTCAGTTATTTTTATTCATAGTTTAAGCCTCTGCTAAAATATTTAAATCTTCCAAGGCTGAAGTTGTTGTCTTCCTTGGGTGCACCAATCCTGATAGTTTAGTGCTTCTCAGGAGATGCAGTGTATCATGATTAATGCACCATGAAAACTGTCATTCAAGTTTACTTCTCCCATGCACTGGGGTGAAAGCAGGAGCCCAACAAAAACTAGCCTCAATGGAATTAACAGAGGAGCCAGGCTGACTACTATAAATAACACTAATGATTAAAAAATCTCAGAATGCAGGGTTTGCTCCATTGCTGTGTAATTTTTTTGTAATCTACAACAGTAAGGAATTGTACTTGGCAGAGAAGGTGTACTGTGGAAGAAAGGAGATGAAAAACATCTGGTTGCATTCTCAAAATGAACCTTTTTTCATGAAATAAAGGAAAAATAGAGCAGCTTAAACGGTGCTTAACTGTAGGGCAAGGGGCCACCCATCCATGAAAATATGCTTCACTCACCCGCACACAGGCATCGCAGCCAAAACTGTCTTTAAGTCATTTAAGCCAAGCCCTTAAGCTAAGCCTCCATATGCTCAAGTCAAACAAAAGGCTGCCTTTGGAAGACCACAGGTGTGACTCATTGATAATATTTCCAGAACAGTTGATTGATCAAGGCGATATTCCACAAGCCTGGCTTTCATACTAAATGTTTTGTTACCACACAGTGTGAGCTCTTTATAACCTATCATGTGGTAGGCTAAGGTATATATGCATCCACACTACAAGACAAAATCAATAAAACACTGCTTATATTAGCTACTCATTTAAAAAAAATTTAACAAGCATTCAAAACATTTCATATGAGCAGAATGACACAAGATTACCTCGGCATATCTGGCCACAGAGCTTGCCTCCACTGCATAGACTTTCTTAGCTCCCGCCTGGACAGCAAAAAAAGACAGTATTCCTGTTCCGCACCCTACATCAAGCACAACCTGTCAATGCGAAAAAGACAGCTGCAAGGTCTGTCGGTTCTGTGTGGTAAATCACAGTGTTGAGGATGTCACAAATACACAACGCTACGTAGCACCATGGGAACGTACTTACCTTATCTTTGAAGTCAATCTCATTGAGAAGAATAGCTTTCTGGTACGTGGCTGTTCTCAAGTAATCCTGAAGCATGTTCTGCTGTTGTGACAAACAGCCATAAAACTACAGAGACGATAACAGACAGCCATGATAAGCCAAAACACAATGGACAAAAATGATCCAAAAAGACAAATCCATTCTAGTATACAATTTCAAATGAGTTTCCTAAACAACAGTATACTTTATATTCAATCAAGATAGAATGGTGTTTGTATTTATGTACCATGTGAGTCCTTTGTTTCGAAATATTAAATTCCATTTATTTAACTGCCTGTGGTACCGTGTGAAAATGACCCTAACAAAAAAAAAATTTTCTCATCTCAGTTATGGTCTATATGCTGTGGCTAATGTACCTGGAAGTACTGTTGGGCAGATGAATCTTCTGTCCTTTTGTCAAATACTGACTGACTCTTCTGAGGATCTCTCCAGCTTTTGAGAATCTTGTGAAAGACCTGTAACTCTGCATTCAATAAACAATAGATTCATTCACTACACTATGTTTATTCAATATGAGGATATCACATTCCTTTGACACCATGAGGGATGAATAGCATACGATTATTTAAAGAGTATGACAGTGCGTTGGTGGTGTTGGCTTTCTCTGACTAACATGTTCAAGCAAGGCCTTGCAAACTGAGCATTTCACTTTGTCTCAGTGGGGATGACATTCAAAAGCTTTTCTGAGGATAGGAGAGTAGAACGTTATGCCTGCAGCATCCCCCTATGTTTACATGGGTCATGTTAACAGGGTCCATCAAATGAAGTCAGCAGGGACGAGGGCATTCAATTAATCGAGTAAATGTGATTTACAGCACAAACAGCTGTCTGAGACTAACAGATCTCTGCTGGTAGCTCTGGTCTCTGCTTGCGCTGTTCCATTTATCCAGCATATGTGGGAGCGCTCATATTTTGGAAATGCGTCATGTGAAACTGGGAGAAAATTAATGACTGTGAGCCCAGAAAAATAGAGTTTGATGTGACTTAGTACAAAATACTACCAAAGTAACAATATAAAAACAAAAGAGAATGATTTTTTCTATAGAAGACATGGTATACTATAGACTATATACCTTACAAACATGCACTGTGAACTCTAAGTAAAATGGGCCTAAATGCTTAAGGTGTGAGGCCTTTGTGAAGAGGATTCTAAAAGGAAAGATTAATATTTTTCAACATTATTTTCTTGCAATAAAATCAATCTAGTGACGGGGGTTTGATGGATTTTGCAAACTGTAATGGTTGAGACTGAAGATTCTAACAGCTTGGATTCTAAATGAAAATCAACAGAAATATATGAGGCAAGGATTTGGCTAGTTCAAATCAAATCTTGGCCACTTACGCTCTCATAGCTTGAAGCCATGAATGTCACCTGTTAGAATCTACAGAATTATTTTCAGGTATTGCAGATGTTGCACTAAGTGATCAATCAGATTAACATAGAGTACTCACCCAGCTGCGTCTTGAAATATAACACAATGGTGATGCAACCCAATGTTAAGAGGAACGACTGGGCACCCACCCGACAAAACTCTGTATCCCTCGTGATTGAAGATTTGAAAACACAGATTCCATCACCTGTAAAAGACAGACAGATAAAAATGATGATCATTTTTAAATAGAAACCTATTATAACAAATGGGGTACCTGGACTTACATAAACAGGGCAAATATCAAGATAGTTTCTACAGTGCTTAACCCAACACAGAGAAATCTTGACAAATCTTGACATTCTGAATTTGTTTTAAACTGAACTTGAAACAATTTGTGTTTAATAATCTGCTGAGAACATTAAAATCACTGAGTACTACACATGTCCAACTATCTTGCCAGTATCACAGTGATCATTAAAAAGGCTTCAGCATCAACTTCAGTTCATACCAGTATATGAGCAAAACATTCTGGCATGTGACGGCTAATGTGTTACAGCACTATCTGATCCTGAGCGCCAGGAGGCAGAGAGCGCTGGCGGCCAAGCCCAGTGTACCGTAGCAAGGATAACAGAGCGTGCAGGTAATGGTGGGTGCAAGGAGCAGAGTTGCAACAAAGCCCTGAGGCTCACGGAGCCATAAATCCTCTGGACTTGTCAGTGTGGCCAGACGCCAGACCACACAGAAAGACGCAGTGCAATGTGCAGCACACCTGAATAAAGAGAGAAAGCCAGGAACCAGCCTCTATTCCTGAGAATTTCCCACTACAAACAAACACCACACTGGCCTGGCGGCTCCAAAGACAACTGTGTTTTGTGAGGTTGTGTGACTGCAATTCAAAAATAAGCACTTTGTGCTTTTCTTCTTAAGGTTTGGTTAGAAAGATGGAAAAATCTAATCACAGAGTTACTGTAAAGTTACTGTACTCCAAACACAAATTTACAGTATTTATTTCGATAAATAATGACAGGGTATAGTAGAGTATGACGTGAGTCAAGTGAAGTGAGGCCTCCATAAAAAGCCCCCCCCCCCCATATGGAGAGACATGGTAAAAATCATACATGTGTAGGGTGTATGATTCTTATACCTGGTTACAGTAGAGTTATCATGCAGTTATCTTGTTCGTATTACGGGGCTTACACGTGCCTAGTGTGGTTCATACAGCTAAAGTAATTTGATCTTTGCAATATTTTTCCATATTGACAGTCTATAAAAAAGACTGGAGAAGCTTTAGGAAATGCAATAAAAGAATTTCCTCTTGTCCTTGTGTTCTAATTTCTCTGCTTCTAGTTTTCTAAACCTTTTACAAAAGCCTCTATATTACTGAAAATAAAATCAATGCATAAAACAAACATTGATGAACCTTATATGCTTATATGGCAAATCACATAAACTGATTTTGGAAGCACCTACCATTCTGTATGGAGAAAGTGATGTCTTCCATTTCTCTGCTGAGTTTTAAAGTAAAATCGCAGTGCTGGCTTTGTCTCAAGAGCTGGACATCACCCTTTACCTGATCCTCATTAAGAAAAATGAGACTGACTGAAAAGGAGCTCTGTTCTTCCTCACTGTTGTCCATAGTCCACTCCACCGCTCCTCTATTTTGTGCATCTGTTATATGTTGCTCCGGTCAGTAATGTGCGAGAGAACATGTAGCAGTGCATTGGCTTAAGCAAGAGGAGGTTCTTAAACTAGTAAGCAGGAGGTTTACAAGGAGGCGGGGAGACGTTAAAAAGGAAGCTGGAAACTGCACTACAATGCAGAGTAGACACGACCATGCCGATATGACAGCAACGCACACCGGCAGATTAGATTAAATGGATGTAAACGTCTTAAATAACCAGATCCTTGCCAGTTTCAAGATATATGTCTCTTGAGCACATAACTCTAAAAATATTACAAAGCCTAAAGATAGTCTAAATAGAGTTATTAAAGGAAAATGTTATGTCCTTGCACAAGTGCATGCATATCTGTAGTGTCGTCAAAAGGAGTGCCAGTTTGTTTCCATGTAGACAAAGACGTGAAGTTCGATCATGTACTACTTAATAATGAATTATCAAACGAAAAAAGAAAAAAAAGAACTCTCGAGTTTTTGAATGAACATACTGAAATGATGTTATAGCTACAAAAACCACATATTATGAGATCAACTTCACAAAGGGGGTTATTGTCAGACTTTTACAGTGTCCTTGAAAACAGAAGTATGTTGTGAGAATGAAAACGGTACATATTCGTGTACCTAGTAGTGCACAGTTTAGTGGTGCATAGTTTAAGATGTTAAACTTTTCATGTGTGTTGTAATAGTGATACACAGACACTTTCAAATACTCACAAGGGTAAAAAGCGTGACACCCAATCCTCCTAAAACCCAATTCACCCAAATACATGTTTTTGAATCCAGCTTTATATTAATAAGAAACAAGATGAAATCTTGAATAATTGTTTATATTTCTTGAAATATTTCTTTCGGTTCAATTTCTACATACATGCCTTTGTGTATTTCAGCCTGCTGTTTCTACTTGCCTGTACGTGGTAAAAACGTGGTAAAAAGTAACGTGTAACTGAAATGTTTATTTTTCTGCTTAGTGAAGCCCTGTAACACATTACAATTACAATCACTTTTCATTTACTTTGACTTTCGTTACTTACGTTACACATAGATTTATAAGTAAATAACATTAATTATATGGCATACATTCAAAATAAAAATTTAGTAAATAGGCTATTATAATATCCCTGCCAGCCTGCCTCGTTTCCATCATTACTTGGGACAGCTGACGTCCACGGGTCAGCACAACAGCTGTTGTGCTGACTTTTCAGCTATGGTAGTCTTCTGTTGATCCCAAAGAGGTGCAACCGTTCTCCTAAAAGATTTGAGAGTTTTGTACAGGTTATTACACAAAAAATGTTCAGCGTCTCAAACGTGATATCCATCCTTTAATCATACTCACGTTTTTCCTCCAGACACCCTTATTCGAAAGGCTCATTATAACTTTAGACTACGGTACAGTGCAGCTGTTCTGCTGATTATTGTTCATAGTGGTCTAACTTTTAGTAGTGCATCATCCCCTACATCGGGCGACAGCGACTTTTCTTGCACTTGTTTTCTAGCCGCCCCTAAGTTTGTGCTGGTTCTGCCTGTGTTCGTCTGTAGTTTACTCTTTGACCTCCTTAAATTAACTCCTGCACTTGTATCTGATTAATGTAGAGCATACAAACATGGGAGCTCCCCCGTATCATTTGTGTTTTCTTGAATACTTACATGTAGTCTAACGAATCCAAATCACTCAGTCGCCTTATAGCGCAGCGATTTAGTTTAGGGGAGAGCAGAAAAATGGTCGAATGTTAGTGCAAAGTCTAGGGGTGAGAGGGTTTGTATAACGCCAAAAACTTGATTAAAAGCTTAGAGGAAGCTTAAAAGTTTAAAACCGGTAGAGTTAACGTGGCCTGGGGACTCTTTCTATTGAAGAATCAGACTGGACTCAAGGAACGGAATGAGAAGACGGTGGTGTGTGGGGTACAGTACTGCCAACTCTCACGCCACACATGCCTTTCCTCACGCTAACCTTTCGTCTGCGCTTCCTCCGATGCAAAATATGTTATTTTAGGACGTGACTCAAGTGACGTCATCAGCTGCCCCTATGTCGCCACACAGTGGAAGAACGTGGCATTGACAGGAACATTCCTGAACTCACTCGAACACCTAGAGGCTGACTATAAAAGCTGAGCGGCTCACACTCCTCAAGTCAGAACGAACAGACGCAACACTCAAACAGAGAGCAAGCAAAGAGCTAAAGAAACCAACACAACCATCCCCGAAAATGCTGAGCCTTCATGGATACCAGCCTGTCTTCAGTCCACTCATGGACCTCCACTGGCCTGTGCGCAGCCTCTGGCCAGAGGTCACACCACTTTACAGCCACAGAGAGCTACTGCTGAGAAACATGCAGGAGATGAAAACTTGTCTGGAGCAGCTGGAGAAAATGCAGCACAAGGTCTTTGAAGAGCTCGACCACATGCCAGCTTCTGGGGACGTCCAACCAGTCTCCTACACTCTGGACAAGGAGGGAGACGGGTTTGCCCTGACGCTGGACGCCAGAGACTTTTCCCCAGAAGAGCTGTCTGTCAAACAGGTGGGCAGGAAACTGCAGGTCAGCGGCAAGACGGAGAAGAAGCAGGACGATGGACACGGCTCCTATTCCTACAGAGTGCAGGAGTTCAGGCGGGAGTTTGATCTGCCCGAAGGGGTGAGCCCCGAAGCGGTCACTTGTTTCATGGCTGATGGGAAGCTCCACATCCAGGCACCCAAGAATCAGATAGCCGACAAGCCGGAGAGGGTAGTCCCCATCGACTGCGGCAAAACCGTTGGGGCTGCCGTGCACTCCTCCATGACAGAGGACAGCGCCGCTGAAACGCAGAAGAACCCGGAGGAAAAACAAATCTAAAGACACTAAGGAACTATGCGGATAGAATTTCAAAAAGAATAAAAAAGACTGAATATTTGGTCTCTGGTTAGACCTTTTGTAAAATACCGTTCAAATGCCGGCACTTGTCGCTCAAGTGACATTTTTTGTACATTTTTTACAATGTGAAAAAATAAAACCATCTTGTCTCTTACATTTTCATGTCTTGGTTTCTTTCTTTGGGTCTCTGCTTGCCTACGCATAGGGGTACTTAGCTCTTTCACAATGACATGAAGGTTTTCTTAACACAGACAAACTTCTGACACTACAAACAAGCTCCAAAGCATAGGTCAGTCACATCCACTGGCCCGCAATCTGTGACACCATACTTGCAGTAGCAATAATTGTATTCTTTTCACACAGGAAAGCCCATCAGGTACGCTAATATTTTCTCTACACAATAGCTTGCTGCGGTACACACTGTTGTGGCTGCTTTCTCATTTCTCCACAAAACCTGCTGAAACGAAGGCCCGAAGAGACGCTGGGGGGGGAGAGTTTTGAGGTGTGCTACGGCTCCCTCGGAAATTTAAAAAAAAGAAGAAGAAAAAGACAGAAAAGCATTCATTTATTTAAAGTAGCAATCCACCCACATGTATCGTGCAGGTATGTTATACCGATGGACTGAAAGATTTATCAGCTGGGCTGGGGAACGCTAAAGGTACAGATGACTGAGAACTCCTGATTTAACGTGCGTTCAAAGTCAATGCACCTGAGCTTTAAAAAAATGAAAGAAAGGAAAAATTCAAAAAACACTTTCCGTTAAACAGTCTCTCAAAACCAGAGACCAGTTACACAACCAGCCAGTGCACAGTTCCTACGTTTAAAAAAATAAGGAATAACAATAGTAATAATAATAATGATAATTTTCTAAAAAAGAAAAAAAAAGTACAATCTCAGCGCTCGATGCAGAAAATGAGTCCTTCAAAGGGCCTCAAGGAAGCATTTTTGCATCATCTTTTTGTCCAAATTCAGTCTGGTGGCTTTTGATGAGTTTAAGGGAAGAGAGAAAGAAAACAAGCAAAAGCACAGCCCCTCAAACACATTTTGTATTTTCTCAGCCAAGGAGTTTCAAGAGTATCACCACTAGACTACAGTTCCATGTTTAGGACGTGACTCAAGTGACGTCATCAGCTGCCCCTATGTCGCCACACAGTGGAAGAACGTGGCATTGACAGGAACATTCCTGAACTCACTCGAACACCTAGAGGCTGACTATAAAAGCTGAGCGGCTCACACTCCTCAAGTCAGAACGAACAGACGCAACACTCAAACAGAGAGCAAGCAAAGAGCTAAAGAAACCAACACAACCATCCCCGAAAATGCTGAGCCTTCATGGATACCAGCCTGTCTTCAGTCCACTCATGGACCTCCACTGGCCTGTGCGCAGCCTCTGGCCAGAGGTCACACCACTTTACAGCCACAGAGAGCTACTGCTGAGAAACATGCAGGAGATGAAAACTTGTCTGGAGCAGCTGGAGAAAATGCAGCACAAGGTCTTTGAAGAGCTCGACCACATGCCAGCTTCTGGGGACGTCCAACCAGTCTCCTACACTCTGGACAAGGAGGGAGACGGGTTTGCCCTGACGCTGGACGCCAGAGACTTTTCCCCAGAAGAGCTGTCTGTCAAACAGGTGGGCAGGAAACTGCAGGTCAGCGGCAAGACGGAGAAGAAGCAGGACGATGGACACGGCTCCTATTCCTACAGAGTGCAGGAGTTCAGGCGGGAGTTTGATCTGCCCGAAGGGGTGAGCCCCGAAGCGGTCACTTGTTTCATGGCTGATGGGAAGCTCCACATCCAGGCACCCAAGAATCAGATAGCCGACAAGCCGGAGAGGGTAGTCCCCATCGACTGCGGCAAAACCGTTGGGGCTGCCGTGCACTCCTCCATGACAGAGGACAGCGCCGCTGAAACGCAGAAGAACCCGGAGGAAAAACAAATCTAAAGACACTAAGGAACTATGCGGATAGAATTTCAAAAAGAATAAAAAAGACTGAATATTTGGTCTCTGGTTAGACCTTTTGTAAAATACCGTTCAAATGCCGGCACTTGTCGCTCAAGTGACATTTTTTGTACATTTTTTACAATGCGAAAAAATAAAACCATCTTGTCTCTTACATTTTCATGTCTTGGTTTCTTTCTTTGGGTCTCTGCTTGCCTACGCATAGGGGTACTTAGCTCTTTCACAATGACATGAAGGTTTTCTTAACACAGACAAACTTCTGACACTACAAACAAGCTCCAAAGCATAGGTCAGTCACATCCACTGGCCCGCAATCTGTGACACCATACTTGCAGTAGCAATAATTGTATTCTTTTCACACAGGAAAGCCCATCAGGTACGCTAATATTTTCTCTACACAATAGCTTGCTGCGGTACACACTGTTGTGGCTGCTTTCTCATTTCTCCACAAAACCTGCTGAAACGAAGGCCCGAAGAGACGCTGGGGGGGGAGAGTTTTGAGGTGTGCTACGGCTCCCTCGGAAATTTAAAAAAAAGAAGAAGAAAAAGACAGAAAAGCATTCATTTATTTAAAGTAGCAATCCACCCACATGTATCGTGCAGGTATGTTATACCGATGGACTGAAAGATTTATCAGCTGGGCTGGGGAACGCTAAAGGTACAGATGACTGAGAACTCCTGATTTAACGTGCGTTCAAAGTCAATGCACCTGAGCTTTAAAAAAATGAAAGAAAGGAAAAATTCAAAAAACACTTTCCGTTAAACAGTCTCTCAAAACCAGAGACCAGTTACACAACCAGCCAGTGCACAGTTCCTACGTTTAAAAAAATAAGGAATAACAATAGTAATAATAATAATGATAATTTTCTAAAAAAGAAAAAAAAAGTACAATCTCAGCGCTCGATGCAGAAAATGAGTCCTTCAAAGGGCCTCAAGGAAGCATTTTTGCATCATCTTTTTGTCCAAATTCAGTCTGGTGGCTTTTGATGAGTTTAAGGGAAGAGAGAAAGAAAACAAGCAAAAGCACAGCCCCTCAAACACATTTTGTATTTTCTCAGCCAAGGAGTTTCAAGAGTATCACCACTAGACTACAGTTCCATGTTTAGGACGTGACTCAAGTGACGTCATCAGCTGCCCCTATGTCGCCACACAGTGGAAGAACGTGGCATTGACAGGAACATTCCTGAACTCACTCGAACACCTAGAGGCTGACTATAAAAGCTGAGCGGCTCACACTCCTCAAGTCAGAACGAACAGACGCAACACTCAAACAGAGAGCAAGCAAAGAGCTAAAGAAACCAACACAACCATCCCCGAAAATGCTGAGCCTTCATGGATACCAGCCTGTCTTCAGTCCACTCATGGACCTCCACTGGCCTGTGCGCAGCCTCTGGCCAGAGGTCACACCACTTTACAGCCACAGAGAGCTACTGCTGAGAAACATGCAGGAGATGAAAACTTGTCTGGAGCAGCTGGAGAAAATGCAGCACAAGGTCTTTGAAGAGCTCGACCACATGCCAGCTTCTGGGGACGTCCAACCAGTCTCCTACACTCTGGACAAGGAGGGAGACGGGTTTGCCCTGACGCTGGACGCCAGAGACTTTTCCCCAGAAGAGCTGTCTGTCAAACAGGTGGGCAGGAAACTGCAGGTCAGCGGCAAGACGGAGAAGAAGCAGGACGATGGACACGGCTCCTATTCCTACAGAGTGCAGGAGTTCAGGCGGGAGTTTGATCTGCCCGAAGGGGTGAGCCCCGAAGCGGTCACTTGTTTCATGGCTGATGGGAAGCTCCACATCCAGGCACCCAAGAATCAGATAGCCGACAAGCCGGAGAGGGTAGTCCCCATCGACTGCGGCAAAACCGTTGGGGCTGCCGTGCACTCCTCCATGACAGAGGACAGCGCCGCTGAAACGCAGAAGAACCCGGAGGAAAAACAAATCTAAAGACACTAAGGAACTATGCGGATAGAATTTCAAAAAGAATAAAAAAGACTGAATATTTGGTCTCTGGTTAGACCTTTTGTAAAATACCGTTCAAATGCCGGCACTTGTCGCTCAAGTGACATTTTTTGTACATTTTTTACAATGCGAAAAAATAAAACCATCTTGTCTCTTACATTTTCATGTCTTGGTTTCTTTCTTTGGGTCTCTGCTTGCCTACGCATAGGGGTACTTAGCTCTTTCACAATGACATGAAGGTTTTCTTAACACAGACAAACTTCTGACACTACAAACAAGCTCCAAAGCATAGGTCAGTCACATCCACTGGCCCGCAATCTGTGACACCATACTTGCAGTAGCAATAATTGTATTCTTTTCACACAGGAAAGCCCATCAGGTACGCTAATATTTTCTCTACACAATAGCTTGCTGCGGTACACACTGTTGTGGCTGCTTTCTCATTTCTCCACAAAACCTGCTGAAACGAAGGCCCGAAGAGACGCTGGGGGGGGAGAGTTTTGAGGTGTGCTACGGCTCCCTCGGAAATTTAAAAAAAAGAAGAAGAAAAAGACAGAAAAGCATTCATTTATTTAAAGTAGCAATCCACCCACATGTATCGTGCAGGTATGTTATACCGATGGACTGAAAGATTTATCAGCTGGGCTGGGAACGCTAAAGGTACAGATGACTGAGAACTCCTGATTTAACGTGCGTTCAAAGTCAATGCACCTGAGCTTTAAAAAAATGAAAGAAAGGAAAAAATTCAAAAAACACTTTCCGTTAAACAGTCTCTCAAAACCAGAGACCAGTTACACAACCAGCCAGTGCACAGTTCCTACGTTTAAAAAAATAAGGAATAACAATAGTAATAATAATAATGATAATTTTCTAAAAAAGAAAAAAAAAGTACAATCTCAGCGCTCGATGCAGAAAATGAGTCCTTCAAAGGGCCTCAAGGAAGCATTTTTGCATCATCTTTTTGTCCAAATTCAGTCTGGTGGCTTTTGATGAGTTTAAGGGAAGAGAGAAAGAAAACAAGCAAAAGCACAGCCCCTCAAACACATTTTGTATTTTCTCAGCCAAGGAGTTTCAAGAGTATCACCACTAGACTACAGTTCCATGTTTAGGACGTGACTCAAGTGACGTCATCAGCTGCCCCTATGTCGCCACACAGTGGAAGAACGTGGCATTGACAGGAACATTCCTGAACTCACTCGAACACCTAGAGGCTGACTATAAAAGCTGAGCGGCTCACACTCCTCAAGTCAGAACGAACAGACGCAACACTCAAACAGAGAGCAAGCAAAGAGCTAAAGAAACCAACACAACCATCCCCGAAAATGCTGAGCCTTCATGGATACCAGCCTGTCTTCAGTCCACTCATGGACCTCCACTGGCCTGTGCGCAGCCTCTGGCCAGAGGTCACACCACTTTACAGCCACAGAGAGCTACTGCTGAGAAACATGCAGGAGATGAAAACTTGTCTGGAGCAGCTGGAGAAAATGCAGCACAAGGTCTTTGAAGAGCTCGACCACATGCCAGCTTCTGGGGACGTCCAACCAGTCTCCTACACTCTGGACAAGGAGGGAGACGGGTTTGCCCTGACGCTGGACGCCAGAGACTTTTCCCCAGAAGAGCTGTCTGTCAAACAGGTGGGCAGGAAACTGCAGGTCAGCGGCAAGACGGAGAAGAAGCAGGACGATGGACACGGCTCCTATTCCTACAGAGTGCAGGAGTTCAGGCGGGAGTTTGATCTGCCCGAAGGGGTGAGCCCCGAAGCGGTCACTTGTTTCATGGCTGATGGGAAGCTCCACATCCAGGCACCCAAGAATCAGATAGCCGACAAGCCGGAGAGGGTAGTCCCCATCGACTGCGGCAAAACCGTTGGGGCTGCCGTGCACTCCTCCATGACAGAGGACAGCGCCGCTGAAACGCAGAAGAACCCGGAGGAAAAACAAATCTAAAGACACTAAGGAACTATGCGGATAGAATTTCAAAAAGAATAAAAAAGACTGAATATTTGGTCTCTGGTTAGACCTTTTGTAAAATACCGTTCAAATGCCGGCACTTGTCGCTCAAGTGACATTTTTTGTACATTTTTTACAATGCGAAAAAATAAAACCATCTTGTCTCTTACATTTTCATGTCTTGGTTTCTTTCTTTGGGTCTCTGCTTGCCTACGCATAGGGGTACTTAGCTCTTTCACAATGACATGAAGGTTTTCTTAACACAGACAAACTTCTGACACTACAAACAAGCTCCAAAGCATAGGTCAGTCACATCCACTGGCCCGCAATCTGTGACACCATACTTGCAGTAGCAATAATTGTATTCTTTTCACACAGGAAAGCCCATCAGGTACGCTAATATTTTCTCTACACAATAGCTTGCTGCGGTACACACTGTTGTGGCTGCTTTCTCATTTCTCCACAAAACCTGCTGAAACGAAGGCCCGAAGAGACGCTGGGGGGGGAGAGTTTTGAGGTGTGCTACGGCTCCCTCGGAAATTTAAAAAAAAGAAGAAGAAAAAGACAGAAAAGCATTCATTTATTTAAAGTAGCAATCCACCCACATGTATCGTGCAGGTATGTTATACCGATGGACTGAAAGATTTATCAGCTGGGCTGGGGAACGCTAAAGGTACAGATGACTGAGAACTCCTGATTTAACGTGCGTTCAAAGTCAATGCACCTGAGCTTTAAAAAAATGAAAGAAAGGAAAAATTCAAAAAACACTTTCCGTTAAACAGTCTCTCAAAACCAGAGACCAGTTACACAACCAGCCAGTGCACAGTTCCTACGTTTAAAAAAATAAGGAATAACAATAGTAATAATAATAATGATAATTTTCTAAAAAAGAAAAAAAAAGTACAATCTCAGCGCTCGATGCAGAAAATGAGTCCTTCAAAGGGCCTCAAGGAAGCATTTTTGCATCATCTTTTTGTCCAAATTCAGTCTGGTGGCTTTTGATGAGTTTAAGGGAAGAGAGAAAGAAAACAAGCAAAAGCACAGCCCCTCAAACACATTTTGTATTTTCTCAGCCAAGGAGTTTCAAGAGTATCACCACTAGACTACAGTTCCATGTTTAGGACGTGACTCAAGTGACGTCATCAGCTGCCCCTATGTCGCCACACAGTGGAAGAACGTGGCATTGACAGGAACATTCCTGAACTCACTCGAACACCTAGAGGCTGACTATAAAAGCTGAGCGGCTCACACTCCTCAAGTCAGAACGAACAGACGCAACACTCAAACAGAGAGCAAGCAAAGAGCTAAAGAAACCAACACAACCATCCCCGAAAATGCTGAGCCTTCATGGATACCAGCCTGTCTTCAGTCCACTCATGGACCTCCACTGGCCTGTGCGCAGCCTCTGGCCAGAGGTCACACCACTTTACAGCCACAGAGAGCTACTGCTGAGAAACATGCAGGAGATGAAAACTTGTCTGGAGCAGCTGGAGAAAATGCAGCACAAGGTCTTTGAAGAGCTCGACCACATGCCAGCTTCTGGGGACGTCCAACCAGTCTCCTACACTCTGGACAAGGAGGGAGACGGGTTTGCCCTGACGCTGGACGCCAGAGACTTTTCCCCAGAAGAGCTGTCTGTCAAACAGGTGGGCAGGAAACTGCAGGTCAGCGGCAAGACGGAGAAGAAGCAGGACGATGGACACGGCTCCTATTCCTACAGAGTGCAGGAGTTCAGGCGGGAGTTTGATCTGCCCGAAGGGGTGAGCCCCGAAGCGGTCACTTGTTTCATGGCTGATGGGAAGCTCCACATCCAGGCACCCAAGAATCAGATAGCCGACAAGCCGGAGAGGGTAGTCCCCATCGACTGCGGCAAAACCGTTGGGGCTGCCGTGCACTCCTCCATGACAGAGGACAGCGCCGCTGAAACGCAGAAGAACCCGGAGGAAAAACAAATCTAAAGACACTAAGGAACTATGCGGATAGAATTTCAAAAAGAATAAAAAAGACTGAATATTTGGTCTCTGGTTAGACCTTTTGTAAAATACCGTTCAAATGCCGGCACTTGTCGCTCAAGTGACATTTTTTGTACATTTTTTACAATGCGAAAAAATAAAACCATCTTGTCTCTTACATTTTCATGTCTTGGTTTCTTTCTTTGGGTCTCTGCTTGCCTACGCATAGGGGTACTTAGCTCTTTCACAATGACATGAAGGTTTTCTTAACACAGACAAACTTCTGACACTACAAACAAGCTCCAAAGCATAGGTCAGTCACATCCACTGGCCCGCAATCTGTGACACCATACTTGCAGTAGCAATAATTGTATTCTTTTCACACAGGAAAGCCCATCAGGTACGCTAATATTTTCTCTACACAATAGCTTGCTGCGGTACACACTGTTGTGGCTGCTTTCTCATTTCTCCACAAAACCTGCTGAAACGAAGGCCCGAAGAGACGCTGGGGGGGGAGAGTTTTGAGGTGTGCTACGGCTCCCTCGGAAATTTAAAAAAAAGAAGAAGAAAAAGACAGAAAAGCATTCATTTATTTAAAGTAGCAATCCACCCACATGTATCGTGCAGGTATGTTATACCGATGGACTGAAAGATTTATCAGCTGGGCTGGGGAACGCTAAAGGTACAGATGACTGAGAACTCCTGATTTAACGTGCGTTCAAAGTCAATGCACCTGAGCTTTAAAAAAATGAAAGAAAGGAAAAATTCAAAAAACACTTTCCGTTAAACAGTCTCTCAAAACCAGAGACCAGTTACACAACCAGCCAGTGCACAGTTCCTACGTTTAAAAAAATAAGGAATAACAATAGTAATAATAATAATGATAATTTTCTAAAAAAGAAAAAAAAAGTACAATCTCAGCGCTCGATGCAGAAAATGAGTCCTTCAAAGGGCCTCAAGGAAGCATTTTTGCATCATCTTTTTGTCCAAATTCAGTCTGGTGGCTTTTGATGAGTTTAAGGGAAGAGAGAAAGAAAACAAGCAAAAGCACAGCCCCTCAAACACATTTTGTATTTTCTCAGCCAAGGAGTTTCAAGAGTATCACCACTAGACTACAGTTCCATGTTTAGGACGTGACTCAAGTGACGTCATCAGCTGCCCCTATGTCGCCACACAGTGGAAGAACGTGGCATTGACAGGAACATTCCTGAACTCACTCGAACACCTAGAGGCTGACTATAAAAGCTGAGCGGCTCACACTCCTCAAGTCAGAACGAACAGACGCAACACTCAAACAGAGAGCAAGCAAAGAGCTAAAGAAACCAACACAACCATCCCCGAAAATGCTGAGCCTTCATGGATACCAGCCTGTCTTCAGTCCACTCATGGACCTCCACTGGCCTGTGCGCAGCCTCTGGCCAGAGGTCACACCACTTTACAGCCACAGAGAGCTACTGCTGAGAAACATGCAGGAGATGAAAACTTGTCTGGAGCAGCTGGAGAAAATGCAGCACAAGGTCTTTGAAGAGCTCGACCACATGCCAGCTTCTGGGGACGTCCAACCAGTCTCCTACACTCTGGACAAGGAGGGAGACGGGTTTGCCCTGACGCTGGACGCCAGAGACTTTTCCCCAGAAGAGCTGTCTGTCAAACAGGTGGGCAGGAAACTGCAGGTCAGCGGCAAGACGGAGAAGAAGCAGGACGATGGACACGGCTCCTATTCCTACAGAGTGCAGGAGTTCAGGCGGGAGTTTGATCTGCCCGAAGGGGTGAGCCCCGAAGCGGTCACTTGTTTCATGGCTGATGGGAAGCTCCACATCCAGGCACCCAAGAATCAGATAGCCGACAAGCCGGAGAGGGTAGTCCCCATCGACTGCGGCAAAACCGTTGGGGCTGCCGTGCACTCCTCCATGACAGAGGACAGCGCCGCTGAAAACGCAGAAGAACCCGGAGGAAAAACAAATCTAAAGACACTAAGGAACTATGCGGATAGAATTTCAAAAAGAATAAAAAAGACTGAATATTTGGTCTCTGGTTAGACCTTTTGTAAAATACCGTTCAAAATGCCGGCACTTGTCGCTCAAGTGACATTTTTTGTACATTTTTTACAATGCGAAAAAATAAAACCATCTTGTCTCTTACATTTTCATGTCTTGGTTTCTTTCTTTGGGTCTCTGCTTGCCTACGCATAGGGGTACTTAGCTCTTTCACAATGACATGAAGGTTTTCTTAACACAGACAAACTTCTGACACTACAAACAAGCTCCAAAGCATAGGTCAGTCACATCCACTGGCCCGCAATCTGTGACACCATACTTGCAGTAGCAATAATTGTATTCTTTTCACACAGGAAAGCCCATCAGGTACGCTAATATTTTCTCTACACAATAGCTTGCTGCGGTACACACTGTTGTGGCTGCTTTCTCATTTCTCCACAAAACCTGCTGAAACGAAGGCCCGAAGAGACGCTGGGGGGGGAGAGTTTTGAGGTGTGCTACGGCTCCCTCGGAAATTTAAAAAAAAGAAGAAGAAAAAGACAGAAAAGCATTCATTTATTTAAAGTAGCAATCCACCCACATGTATCGTGCAGGTATGTTATACCGATGGACTGAAAGATTTATCAGCTGGGCTGGGGAACGCTAAAGGTACAGATGACTGAGAACTCCTGATTTAACGTGCGTTCAAAGTCAATGCACCTGAGCTTTAAAAAAATGAAAGAAAGGAAAAATTCAAAAAACACTTTCCGTTAAACAGTCTCTCAAAACCAGAGACCAGTTACACAACCAGCCAGTGCACAGTTCCTACGTTTAAAAAAATAAGGAATAACAATAGTAATAATAATAATGATAATTTTCTAAAAAAGAAAAAAAAAGTACAATCTCAGCGCTCGATGCAGAAAATGAGTCCTTCAAAGGGCCTCAAGGAAGCATTTTTGCATCATCTTTTTGTCCAAATTCAGTCTGGTGGCTTTTGATGAGTTTAAGGGAAGAGAGAAAGAAAACAAGCAAAAGCACAGCCCCTCAAACACATTTTGTATTTTCTCAGCCAAGGAGTTTCAAGAGTATCACCACTAGACTACAGTTCCATGTTTAGGACGTGACTCAAGTGACGTCATCAGCTGCCCCTATGTCGCCACACAGTGGAAGAACGTGGCATTGACAGGAACATTCCTGAACTCACTCGAACACCTAGAGGCTGACTATAAAAGCTGAGCGGCTCACACTCCTCAAGTCAGAACGAACAGACGCAACACTCAAACAGAGAGCAAGCAAAGAGCTAAAGAAACCAACACAACCATCCCCGAAAATGCTGAGCCTTCATGGATACCAGCCTGTCTTCAGTCCACTCATGGACCTCCACTGGCCTGTGCGCAGCCTCTGGCCAGAGGTCACACCACTTTACAGCCACAGAGAGCTACTGCTGAGAAACATGCAGGAGATGAAAACTTGTCTGGAGCAGCTGGAGAAAATGCAGCACAAGGTCTTTGAAGAGCTCGACCACATGCCAGCTTCTGGGGACGTCCAACCAGTCTCCTACACTCTGGACAAGGAGGGAGACGGGTTTGCCCTGACGCTGGACGCCAGAGACTTTTCCCCAGAAGAGCTGTCTGTCAAACAGGTGGGCAGGAAACTGCAGGTCAGCGGCAAGACGGAGAAGAAGCAGGACGATGGACACGGCTCCTATTCCTACAGAGTGCAGGAGTTCAGGCGGGAGTTTGATCTGCCCGAAGGGGTGAGCCCCGAAGCGGTCACTTGTTTCATGGCTGATGGGAAGCTCCACATCCAGGCACCCAAGAATCAGATAGCCGACAAGCCGGAGAGGGTAGTCCCCATCGACTGCGGCAAAACCGTTGGGGCTGCCGTGCACTCCTCCATGACAGAGGACAGCGCCGCTGAAACGCAGAAGAACCCGGAGGAAAAACAAATCTAAAGACACTAAGGAACTATGCGGATAGAATTTCAAAAAGAATAAAAAAGACTGAATATTTGGTCTCTGGTTAGACCTTTTGTAAAATACCGTTCAAATGCCGGCACTTGTCGCTCAAGTGACATTTTTTGTACATTTTTTACAATGCGAAAAAATAAAACCATCTTGTCTCTTACATTTTCATGTCTTGGTTTCTTTCTTTGGGTCTCTGCTTGCCTACGCATAGGGGTACTTAGCTCTTTCACAATGACATGAAGGTTTTCTTAACACAGACAAACTTCTGACACTAAAAACAAGCTCCAAAGCATAGGTCAGTCACATCCACTGGCCCGCAATCTGTGACACCATACTTGCAGTAGCAATAATTGTATTCTTTTCACACAGGAAAGCCCATCAGGTACGCTAATATTTTCTCTACACAATAGCTTGCTGCGGTACACACTGTTGTGGCTGCTTTCTCATTTCTCCACAAAACCTGCTGAAACGAAGGCCCGAAGAGACGCTGGGGGGGGAGAGTTTTGAGGTGTGCTACGGCTCCCTCGGAAATTTAAAAAAAAGAAGAAGAAAAAGACAGAAAAGCATTCATTTATTTAAAGTAGCAATCCACCCACATGTATCGTGCAGGTATGTTATACCGATGGACTGAAAGATTTATCAGCTGGGCTGGGGAACGCTAAAGGTACAGATGACTGAGAACTCCTGATTTAACGTGCGTTCAAAGTCAATGCACCTGAGCTTTAAAAAAATGAAAGAAAGGAAAAATTCAAAAAACACTTTCCGTTAAACAGTCTCTCAAAACCAGAGACCAGTTACACAACCAGCCAGTGCACAGTTCCTACGTTTAAAAAAAATAAGGAATAACAATAGTAATAATAATAATGATAATTTTCTAAAAAAGAAAAAAAAAGTACAATCTCAGCGCTCGATGCAGAAAATGAGTCCTTCAAAGGGCCTCAAGGAAGCATTTTTGCATCATCTTTTTGTCCAAATTCAGTCTGGTGGCTTTTGATGAGTTTAAGGGAAGAGAGAAAGAAAACAAGCAAAAGCACAGCCCCTCAAACACATTTTGTATTTTCTCAGCCAAGGAGTTTCAAGAGTATCACCACTAGACTACAGTTCCATGTTTAGGACGTGACTCAAGTGACGTCATCAGCTGCCCCTATGTCGCCACACAGTGGAAGAACGTGGCATTGACAGGAACATTCCTGAACTCACTCGAACACCTAGAGGCTGACTATAAAAGCTGAGCGGCTCACACTCCTCAAGTCAGAACGAACAGACGCAACACTCAAACAGAGAGCAAGCAAAGAGCTAAAGAAACCAACACAACCATCCCCGAAAATGCTGAGCCTTCATGGATACCAGCCTGTCTTCAGTCCACTCATGGACCTCCACTGGCCTGTGCGCAGCCTCTGGCCAGAGGTCACACCACTTTACAGCCACAGAGAGCTACTGCTGAGAAACATGCAGGAGATGAAAACTTGTCTGGAGCAGCTGGAGAAAATGCAGCACAAGGTCTTTGAAGAGCTCGACCACATGCCAGCTTCTGGGGACGTCCAACCAGTCTCCTACACTCTGGACAAGGAGGGAGACGGGTTTGCCCTGACGCTGGACGCCAGAGACTTTTCCCCAGAAGAGCTGTCTGTCAAACAGGTGGGCAGGAAACTGCAGGTCAGCGGCAAGACGGAGAAGAAGCAGGACGATGGACACGGCTCCTATTCCTACAGAGTGCAGGAGTTCAGGCGGGAGTTTGATCTGCCCGAAGGGGTGAGCCCCGAAGCGGTCACTTGTTTCATGGCTGATGGGAAGCTCCACATCCAGGCACCCAAGAATCAGATAGCCGACAAGCCGGAGAGGGTAGTCCCCATCGACTGCGGCAAAACCGTTGGGGCTGCCGTGCACTCCTCCATGACAGAGGACAGCGCCGCTGAAACGCAGAAGAACCCGGAGGAAAAACAAATCTAAAGACACTAAGGAACTATGCGGATAGAATTTCAAAAAGAATAAAAAAGACTGAATATTTGGTCTCTGGTTAGACCTTTTGTAAAATACCGTTCAAATGCCGGCACTTGTCGCTCAAGTGACATTTTTTGTACATTTTTTACAATGCGAAAAAATAAAACCATCTTGTCTCTTACATTTTCATGTCTTGGTTTCTTTCTTTGGGTCTCTGCTTGCCTACGCATAGGGGTACTTAGCTCTTTCACAATGACATGAAGGTTTTCTTAACACAGACAAACTTCTGACACTACAAACAAGCTCCAAAGCATAGGTCAGTCACATCCACTGGCCCGCAATCTGTGACACCATACTTGCAGTAGCAATAATTGTATTCTTTTCACACAGGAAAGCCCATCAGGTACGCTAATATTTTCTCTACACAATAGCTTGCTGCGGTACACACTGTTGTGGCTGCTTTCTCATTTCTCCACAAAACCTGCTGAAACGAAGGCCCGAAGAGACGCTGGGGGGGGAGAGTTTTGAGGTGTGCTACGGCTCCCTCGGAAATTTAAAAAAAAGAAGAAGAAAAAGACAGAAAAGCATTCATTTATTTAAAGTAGCAATCCACCCACATGTATCGTGCAGGTATGTTATACCGATGGACTGAAAGATTTATCAGCTGGGCTGGGGAACGCTAAAGGTACAGATGACTGAGAACTCCTGATTTAACGTGCGTTCAAAGTCAATGCACCTGAGCTTTAAAAAAATGAAAGAAAGGAAAAATTCAAAAAACACTTTCCGTTAAACAGTCTCTCAAAACCAGAGACCAGTTACACAACCAGCCAGTGCACAGTTCCTACGTTTAAAAAAATAAGGAATAACAATAGTAATAATAATAATGATAATTTTCTAAAAAAGAAAAAAAAAAGTACAATCTCAGCGCTCGATGCAGAAAATGAGTCCTTCAAAGGGCCTCAAGGAAGCATTTTTGCATCATCTTTTTGTCCAAATTCAGTCTGGTGGCTTTTGATGAGTTTAAGGGAAGAGAGAAAGAAAACAAGCAAAAGCACAGCCCCTCAAACACATTTGTATTTTCTCAGCCAAGGAGTTTCAAGAGTATCACCACTAGACTACAGTTCCATGTTTAGGACGTGACTCAAGTGACGTCATCAGCTGCCCCTATGTCGCCACACAGTGGAAGAACGTGGCATTGACAGGAACATTCCTGAACTCACTCGAACACCTAGAGGCTGACTATAAAAGCTGAGCGGCTCACACTCCTCAAGTCAGAACGAACAGACGCAACACTCAAACAGAGAGCAAGCAAAGAGCTAAAGAAACCAACACAACCATCCCCGAAAATGCTGAGCCTTCATGGATACCAGCCTGTCTTCAGTCCACTCATGGACCTCCACTGGCCTGTGCGCAGCCTCTGGCCAGAGGTCACACCACTTTACAGCCACAGAGAGCTACTGCTGAGAAACATGCAGGAGATGAAAACTTGTCTGGAGCAGCTGGAGAAAATGCAGCACAAGGTCTTTGAAGAGCTCGACCACATGCCAGCTTCTGGGGACGTCCAACCAGTCTCCTACACTCTGGACAAGGAGGGAGACGGGTTTGCCCTGACGCTGGACGCCAGAGACTTTTCCCCAGAAGAGCTGTCTGTCAAACAGGTGGGCAGGAAACTGCAGGTCAGCGGCAAGACGGAGAAGAAGCAGGACGATGGACACGGCTCCTATTCCTACAGAGTGCAGGAGTTCAGGCGGGAGTTTGATCTGCCCGAAGGGGTGAGCCCCGAAGCGGTCACTTGTTTCATGGCTGATGGGAAGCTCCACATCCAGGCACCCAAGAATCAGATAGCCGACAAGCCGGAGAGGGTAGTCCCCATCGACTGCGGCAAAACCGTTGGGGCTGCCGTGCACTCCTCCATGACAGAGGACAGCGCCGCTGAAACGCAGAAGAACCCGGAGGAAAAACAAATCTAAAGACACTAAGGAACTATGCGGATAGAATTTCAAAAAGAATAAAAAAGACTGAATATTTGGTCTCTGGTTAGACCTTTTGTAAAATACCGTTCAAATGCCGGCACTTGTCGCTCAAGTGACATTTTTTGTACATTTTTTACAATGCGAAAAAATAAAACCATCTTGTCTCTTACATTTTCATGTCTTGGTTTCTTTCTTTGGGTCTCTGCTTGCCTACGCATAGGGGTACTTAGCTCTTTCACAATGACATGAAGGTTTTCTTAACACAGACAAACTTCTGACACTACAAACAAGCTCCAAAGCATAGGTCAGTCACATCCACTGGCCCGCAATCTGTGACACCATACTTGCAGTAGCAATAATTGTATTCTTTTCACACAGGAAAGCCCATCAGGTACGCTAATATTTTCTCTACACAATAGCTTGCTGCGGTACACACTGTTGTGGCTGCTTTCTCATTTCTCCACAAAACCTGCTGAAACGAAGGCCCGAAGAGACGCTGGGGGGGGAGAGTTTTGAGGTGTGCTACGGCTCCCTCGGAAATTTAAAAAAAAGAAGAAGAAAAAGACAGAAAAGCATTCATTTATTTAAAGTAGCAATCCACCCACATGTATCGTGCAGGTATGTTATACCGATGGACTGAAAGATTTATCAGCTGGGCTGGGGAACGCTAAAGGTACAGATGACTGAGAACTCCTGATTTAACGTGCGTTCAAAGTCAATGCACCTGAGCTTTAAAAAAATGAAAGAAAGGAAAAATTCAAAAAACACTTTCCGTTAAACAGTCTCTCAAAACCAGAGACCAGTTACACAACCAGCCAGTGCACAGTTCCTACGTTTAAAAAAATAAGGAATAACAATAGTAATAATAATAATGATAATTTTCTAAAAAAGAAAAAAAAAGTACAATCTCAGCGCTCGATGCAGAAAATGAGTCCTTCAAAGGGCCTCAAGGAAGCATTTTTGCATCATCTTTTTGTCCAAATTCAGTCTGGTGGCTTTTGATGAGTTTAAGGGAAGAGAGAAAGAAAACAAGCAAAAGCACAGCCCCTCAAACACATTTTGTATTTTCTCAGCCAAGGAGTTTCAAGAGTATCACCACTAGACTACAGTTCCATGTTTAGGACGTGACTCAAGTGACGTCATCAGCTGCCCCTATGTCGCCACACAGTGGAAGAACGTGGCATTGACAGGAACATTCCTGAACTCACTCGAACACCTAGAGGCTGACTATAAAAGCTGAGCGGCTCACACTCCTCAAGTCAGAACGAACAGACGCAACACTCAAACAGAGAGCAAGCAAAGAGCTAAAGAAACCAACACAACCATCCCCGAAAATGCTGAGCCTTCATGGATACCAGCCTGTCTTCAGTCCACTCATGGACCTCCACTGGCCTGTGCGCAGCCTCTGGCCAGAGGTCACACCACTTTACAGCCACAGAGAGCTACTGCTGAGAAACATGCAGGAGATGAAAACTTGTCTGGAGCAGCTGGAGAAAATGCAGCACAAGGTCTTTGAAGAGCTCGACCACATGCCAGCTTCTGGGGACGTCCAACCAGTCTCCTACACTCTGGACAAGGAGGGAGACGGGTTTGCCCTGACGCTGGACGCCAGAGACTTTTCCCCAGAAGAGCTGTCTGTCAAACAGGTGGGCAGGAAACTGCAGGTCAGCGGCAAGACGGAGAAGAAGCAGGACGATGGACACGGCTCCTATTCCTACAGAGTGCAGGAGTTCAGGCGGGAGTTTGATCTGCCCGAAGGGGTGAGCCCCGAAGCGGTCACTTGTTTCATGGCTGATGGGAAGCTCCACATCCAGGCACCCAAGAATCAGATAGCCGACAAGCCGGAGAGGGTAGTCCCCATCGACTGCGGCAAAACCGTTGGGGCTGCCGTGCACTCCTCCATGACAGAGGACAGCGCCGCTGAAACGCAGAAGAACCCGGAGGAAAAACAAATCTAAAGACACTAAGGAACTATGCGGATAGAATTTCAAAAAGAATAAAAAAGACTGAATATTTGGTCTCTGGTTAGACCTTTTGTAAAATACCGTTCAAATGCCGGCACTTGTCGCTCAAGTGACATTTTTTTGTACATTTTTTACAATGCGAAAAAATAAAACCATCTTGTCTCTTACATTTTCATGTCTTGGTTTCTTTCTTTGGGTCTCTGCTTGCCTACGCATAGGGGTACTTAGCTCTTTCACAATGACATGAAGGTTTTCTTAACACAGACAAACTTCTGACACTACAAACAAGCTCCAAAGCATAGGTCAGTCACATCCACTGGCCCGCAATCTGTGACACCATACTTGCAGTAGCAATAATTGTATTCTTTTCACACAGGAAAGCCCATCAGGTACGCTAATATTTTCTCTACACAATAGCTTGCTGCGGTACACACTGTTGTGGCTGCTTTCTCATTTCTCCACAAAACCTGCTGAAACGAAGGCCCGAAGAGACGCTGGGGGGGGAGAGTTTTGAGGTGTGCTACGGCTCCCTCGGAAATTTAAAAAAAAGAAGAAGAAAAAGACAGAAAAGCATTCATTTATTTAAAGTAGCAATCCACCCACATGTATCGTGCAGGTATGTTATACCGATGGACTGAAAGATTTATCAGCTGGGCTGGGGAACGCTAAAGGTACAGATGACTGAGAACTCCTGATTTAACGTGCGTTCAAAGTCAATGCACCTGAGCTTTAAAAAAATGAAAGAAAGGAAAAATTCAAAAAACACTTTCCGTTAAACAGTCTCTCAAAACCAGAGACCAGTTACACAACCAGCCAGTGCACAGTTCCTACGTTTAAAAAAATAAGGAATAACAATAGTAATAATAATAATGATAATTTTCTAAAAAAGAAAAAAAAAGTACAATCTCAGCGCTCGATGCAGAAAATGAGTCCTTCAAAGGGCCTCAAGGAAGCATTTTTGCATCATCTTTTTGTCCAAATTCAGTCTGGTGGCTTTTGATGAGTTTAAGGGAAGAGAGAAAGAAAACAAGCAAAAGCACAGCCCCTCAAACACATTTTGTATTTTCTCAGCCAAGGAGTTTCAAGAGTATCACCACTAGACTACAGTTCCATGTTTAGGACGTGACTCAAGTGACGTCATCAGCTGCCCCTATGTCGCCACACAGTGGAAGAACGTGGCATTGACAGGAACATTCCTGAACTCACTCGAACACCTAGAGGCTGACTATAAAAGCTGAGCGGCTCACACTCCTCAAGTCAGAACGAACAGACGCAACACTCAAACAGAGAGCAAGCAAAGAGCTAAAGAAACCAACACAACCATCCCCGAAAATGCTGAGCCTTCATGGATACCAGCCTGTCTTCAGTCCACTCATGGACCTCCACTGGCCTGTGCGCAGCCTCTGGCCAGAGGTCACACCACTTTACAGCCACAGAGAGCTACTGCTGAGAAACATGCAGGAGATGAAAACTTGTCTGGAGCAGCTGGAGAAAATGCAGCACAAGGTCTTTGAAGAGCTCGACCACATGCCAGCTTCTGGGGACGTCCAACCAGTCTCCTACACTCTGGACAAGGAGGGAGACGGGTTTGCCCTGACGCTGGACGCCAGAGACTTTTCCCCAGAAGAGCTGTCTGTCAAACAGGTGGGCAGGAAACTGCAGGTCAGCGGCAAGACGGAGAAGAAGCAGGACGATGGACACGGCTCCTATTCCTACAGAGTGCAGGAGTTCAGGCGGGAGTTTGATCTGCCCGAAGGGGTGAGCCCCGAAGCGGTCACTTGTTTCATGGCTGATGGGAAGCTCCACATCCAGGCACCCAAGAATCAGATAGCCGACAAGCCGGAGAGGGTAGTCCCCATCGACTGCGGCAAAACCGTTGGGGCTGCCGTGCACTCCTCCATGACAGAGGACAGCGCCGCTGAAACGCAGAAGAACCCGGAGGAAAAACAAATCTAAAGACACTAAGGAACTATGCGGATAGAATTTCAAAAAGAATAAAAAAGACTGAATATTTGGTCTCTGGTTAGACCTTTTGTAAAATACCGTTCAAATGCCGGCACTTGTCGCTCAAGTGACATTTTTTGTACATTTTTTACAATGCGAAAAAATAAAACCATCTTGTCTCTTACATTTTCATGTCTTGGTTTCTTTCTTTGGGTCTCTGCTTGCCTACGCATAGGGGTACTTAGCTCTTTCACAATGACATGAAGGTTTTCTTAACACAGACAAACTTCTGACACTACAAACAAGCTCCAAAGCATAGGTCAGTCACATCCACTGGCCCGCAATCTGTGACACCATACTTGCAGTAGCAATAATTGTATTCTTTTCACACAGGAAAGCCCATCAGGTACGCTAATATTTTCTCTACACAATAGCTTGCTGCGGTACACACTGTTGTGGCTGCTTTCTCATTTCTCCACAAAACCTGCTGAAACGAAGGCCCGAAGAGACGCTGGGGGGGGGAGAGTTTTGAGGTGTGCTACGGCTCCCTCGGAAATTTAAAAAAAAGAAGAAGAAAAAGACAGAAAAGCATTCATTTATTTAAAGTAGCAATCCACCCACATGTATCGTGCAGGTATGTTATACCGATGGACTGAAAGATTTATCAGCTGGGCTGGGGAACGCTAAAGGTACAGATGACTGAGAACTCCTGATTTAACGTGCGTTCAAAGTCAATGCACCTGAGCTTTAAAAAAATGAAAGAAAGGAAAAATTCAAAAAACACTTTCCGTTAAACAGTCTCTCAAAACCAGAGACCAGTTACACAACCAGCCAGTGCACAGTTCCTACGTTTAAAAAAATAAGGAATAACAATAGTAATAATAATAATGATAATTTTCTAAAAAAGAAAAAAAAAGTACAATCTCAGCGCTCGATGCAGAAAATGAGTCCTTCAAAGGGCCTCAAGGAAGCATTTTTGCATCATCTTTTTGTCCAAATTCAGTCTGGTGGCTTTTGATGAGTTTAAGGGAAGAGAGAAAGAAAACAAGCAAAAGCACAGCCCCTCAAACACATTTTGTATTTTCTCAGCCAAGGAGTTTCAAGAGTATCACCACTAGACTACAGTTCCATGTTTAGGACGTGACTCAAGTGACGTCATCAGCTGCCCCTATGTCGCCACACAGTGGAAGAACGTGGCATTGACAGGAACATTCCTGAACTCACTCGAACACCTAGAGGCTGACTATAAAAGCTGAGCGGCTCACACTCCTCAAGTCAGAACGAACAGACGCAACACTCAAACAGAGAGCAAGCAAAGAGCTAAAGAAACCAACACAACCATCCCCGAAAATGCTGAGCCTTCATGGATACCAGCCTGTCTTCAGTCCACTCATGGACCTCCACTGGCCTGTGCGCAGCCTCTGGCCAGAGGTCACACCACTTTACAGCCACAGAGAGCTACTGCTGAGAAACATGCAGGAGATGAAAACTTGTCTGGAGCAGCTGGAGAAAATGCAGCACAAGGTCTTTGAAGAGCTCGACCACATGCCAGCTTCTGGGGACGTCCAACCAGTCTCCTACACTCTGGACAAGGAGGGAGACGGGTTTGCCCTGACGCTGGACGCCAGAGACTTTTCCCCAGAAGAGCTGTCTGTCAAACAGGTGGGCAGGAAACTGCAGGTCAGCGGCAAGACGGAGAAGAAGCAGGACGATGGACACGGCTCCTATTCCTACAGAGTGCAGGAGTTCAGGCGGGAGTTTGATCTGCCCGAAGGGGTGAGCCCCGAAGCGGTCACTTGTTTCATGGCTGATGGGAAGCTCCACATCCAGGCACCCAAGAATCAGATAGCCGACAAGCCGGAGAGGGTAGTCCCCATCGACTGCGGCAAAACCGTTGGGGCTGCCGTGCACTCCTCCATGACAGAGGACAGCGCCGCTGAAACGCAGAAGAACCCGGAGGAAAAACAAATCTAAAGACACTAAGGAACTATGCGGATAGAATTTCAAAAAGAATAAAAAAGACTGAATATTTGGTCTCTGGTTAGACCTTTTGTAAAATACCGTTCAAATGCCGGCACTTGTCGCTCAAGTGACATTTTTTGTACATTTTTTACAATGCGAAAAAATAAAACCATCTTGTCTCTTACATTTTCATGTCTTGGTTTCTTTCTTTGGGTCTCTGCTTGCCTACGCATAGGGGTACTTAGCTCTTTCACAATGACATGAAGGTTTTCTTAACACAGACAAACTTCTGACACTACAAACAAGCTCCAAAGCATAGGTCAGTCACATCCACTGGCCCGCAATCTGTGACACCATACTTGCAGTAGCAATAATTGTATTCTTTTCACACAGGAAAGCCCATCAGGTACGCTAATATTTTCTCTACACAATAGCTTGCTGCGGTACACACTGTTGTGGCTGCTTTCTCATTTCTCCACAAAACCTGCTGAAACGAAGGCCCGAAGAGACGCTGGGGGGGGAGAGTTTTGAGGTGTGCTACGGCTCCCTCGGAAATTTAAAAAAAAGAAGAAGAAAAAGACAGAAAAGCATTCATTTATTTAAAGTAGCAATCCACCCACATGTATCGTGCAGGTATGTTATACCGATGGACTGAAAGATTTATCAGCTGGGCTGGGGAACGCTAAAGGTACAGATGACTGAGAACTCCTGATTTAACGTGCGTTCAAAGTCAATGCACCTGAGCTTTAAAAAAATGAAAGAAAGGAAAAATTCAAAAAACACTTTCCGTTAAACAGTCTCTCAAAACCAGAGACCAGTTACACAACCAGCCAGTGCACAGTTCCTACGTTTAAAAAAATAAGGAATAACAATAGTAATAATAATAATGATAATTTTCTAAAAAAGAAAAAAAAAGTACAATCTCAGCGCTCGATGCAGAAAATGAGTCCTTCAAAGGGCCTCAAGGAAGCATTTTTGCATCATCTTTTTGTCCAAATTCAGTCTGGTGGCTTTTGATGAGTTTAAGGGAAGAGAGAAAGAAAACAAGCAAAAGCACAGCCCCTCAAACACATTTTGTATTTTCTCAGCCAAGGAGTTTCAAGAGTATCACCACTAGACTACAGTTCCATGTTTAGGACGTGACTCAAGTGACGTCATCAGCTGCCCCTATGTCGCCACACAGTGGAAGAACGTGGCATTGACAGGAACATTCCTGAACTCACTCGAACACCTAGAGGCTGACTATAAAAGCTGAGCGGCTCACACTCCTCAAGTCAGAACGAACAGACGCAACACTCAAACAGAGAGCAAGCAAAGAGCTAAAGAAACCAACACAACCATCCCCGAAAATGCTGAGCCTTCATGGATACCAGCCTGTCTTCAGTCCACTCATGGACCTCCACTGGCCTGTGCGCAGCCTCTGGCCAGAGGTCACACCACTTTACAGCCACAGAGAGCTACTGCTGAGAAACATGCAGGAGATGAAAACTTGTCTGGAGCAGCTGGAGAAAATGCAGCACAAGGTCTTTGAAGAGCTCGACCACATGCCAGCTTCTGGGGACGTCCAACCAGTCTCCTACACTCTGGACAAGGAGGGAGACGGGTTTGCCCTGACGCTGGACGCCAGAGACTTTTCCCCAGAAGAGCTGTCTGTCAAACAGGTGGGCAGGAAACTGCAGGTCAGCGGCAAGACGGAGAAGAAGCAGGACGATGGGCACGGCTCCTATTCCTACAGAGTGCAGGAGTTCAGGCGGGAGTTTGATCTGCCCGAAGGGGTGAGCCCCGAAGCGGTCACTTGTTTCATGGCTGATGGGAAGCTCCACATCCAGGCACCCAAGAATCAGATAGCCGACAAGCCGGAGAGGGTAGTCCCCATCGACTGCGGCAAAACCGTTGGGGCTGCCGTGCACTCCTCCATGACAGAGGACAGCGCCGCTGAAACGCAGAAGAACCCGGAGGAAAAACAAATCTAAAGACACTAAGGAACTATGCGGATAGAATTTCAAAAAGAATAAAAAAGACTGAATATTTGGTCTCTGGTTAGACCTTTTGTAAAATACCGTTCAAATGCCGGCACTTGTCGCTCAAGTGACATTTTTTGTACATTTTTTACAATGTGAAAAAATAAAACCATCTTGTCTCTTACATTTTCATGTCTTGGTTTCTTTCTTTGGGTCTCTGCTTGCCTGCGCATAGGGGTACTTAGCTCTTTCACAATGACATGAAGGTTTTCTTAACACAGACAAACTTCTGACACTACAAACAAGCTCCAAAGCATAGGTCAGTCACATCCACTGGCCCGCAATCTGTGACACCATACTTGCAGTAGCAATAATTGTATTCTTTTCACACAGGAAAGCCCATCAGGTACGCTAATATTTTCTCTACACAATAGCTTGCTGCGGTACACACTGTTGTGGCTGCTTTCTCATTTCTCCACAAAACCTGCTGAAACGAAGGCCCGAAGAGACGCTGGGGGGGGAGAGTTTTGAGGTGTGCTACGGCTCCCTCGGAAATTTAAAAAAAAAAAGAAAAAGACAGAAAAGCATTCATTTATTTAAAGTAGCAATCCACCCACATGTATCGTGCAGGTATGTTATACCGATGGACTGAAAGATTTATCAGCTGGGCTGGGGAACGCTAAAGGTACAGATGACTGAGAACTCCTGATTTAACGTGCGTTCAAAGTCAATGCACCTGAGCTTTAAAAAAATGAAAGAAAGGAAAAATTCAAAAAACACTTTCCGTTAAACAGTCTCTCAAAACCAGAGACCAGTTACACAACCAGCCAGTGCACAGTTCCTACGTTTAAAAAAATAAGGAATAACAATAGTAATAATAATAATGATAATTTTCTAAAAAAGAAAAAAAAAGTACAATCTCAGCGCTCGATGCAGAAAATGAGTCCTTCAAAGGGCCTCAAGGAAGCATTTTTGCATCATCTTTTTGTCCAAATTCAGTCTGGTGGCTTTTGATGAGTTTAAGGGAAGAGAGAAAGAAAACAAGCAAAAGCACAGCCCCTCAAACACATTTTGTATTTTCTCAGCCAAGGAGTTTCAAGAGTATCACCACTAGACTACAGTTCCATGTTTAGGACGTGACTCAAGTGACGTCATCAGCTGCCCCTATGTCGCCACACAGTGGAAGAACGTGGCATTGACAGGAACATTCCTGAACTCACTCGAACACCTAGAGGCTGACTATAAAAGCTGAGCGGCTCACACTCCTCAAGTCAGAACGAACAGACGCAACACTCAAACAGAGAGCAAGCAAAGAGCTAAAGAAACCAACACAACCATCCCCGAAAATGCTGAGCCTTCATGGATACCAGCCTGTCTTCAGTCCACTCATGGACCTCCACTGGCCTGTGCGCAGCCTCTGGCCAGAGGTCACACCACTTTACAGCCACAGAGAGCTACTGCTGAGAAACATGCAGGAGATGAAAACTTGTCTGGAGCAGCTGGAGAAAATGCAGCACAAGGTCTTTGAAGAGCTCGACCACATGCCAGCTTCTGGGGACGTCCAACCAGTCTCCTACACTCTGGACAAGGAGGGAGACGGGTTTGCCCTGACGCTGGACGCCAGAGACTTTTCCCCAGAAGAGCTGTCTGTCAAACAGGTGGGCAGGAAGCTGCAGGTCAGCGGCAAGACGGAGAAGAAGCAGGACGATGGACACGGCTCCTATTCCTACAGAGTGCAGGAGTTCAGGCGGGAGTTTGATCTGCCCGAAGGGGTGAGCCCCGAAGCGGTCACTTGTTTCATGGCTGATGGGAAGCTCCACATCCAGGCACCCAAGAATCAGATAGCCGACAAGCCGGAGAGGGTAGTCCCCATCGACTGCGGCAAAACCGTTGGGGCTGCCGTGCACTCCTCCATGACAGAGGACAGCGCCGCTGAAACGCAGAAGAACCCGGAGGAAAAACAAATCTAAAGACACTAAGGAACTATGCGGATAGAATTTCAAAAAGAATAAAAAAGACTGAATATTTGGTCTCTGGTTAGACCTTTTGTAAAATACCGTTCAAATGCCGGCACTTGTCGCTCAAGTGACATTTTTTGTACGTTTTTTACAATGTGAAAAAATAAAACCATCTTGTCTCTTACATTTTCATGTCTTGGTTTCTTTCTTTGGGTCTCTGCTTGCCTGCGCATAGGGGTACTTAGCTCTTTCACAATGACATGAAGGTTTTCTTAACACAGACAAACTTCTGACACTACAAACAAGCTCCAAAGCATAGGTCAGTCACATCCACTGGCCCGCAATCTGTGACACCATACTTGCAGTAGCAATAATTGTATTCTTTTCACACAGGAAAGCCCATCAGGTACGCTAATATTTTCTCTACACAATAGCTTGCTGCGGTACACACTGTTGTGGCTGCTTTCTCATTTCTCCACAAAACCTGCTGAAACGAAGGCCCGAAGAGACGCTGGGGGGGGGAGAGTTTTGAGGTGTGCTACGGCTCCCTCGGAAATTTAAAAAAAAGAAGAAGAAAAAGACAGAAAAGCATTCATTTATTTAAAGTAGCAATCCACCCACATGTATCGTGCAGGTATGTTATACCGATGGACTGAAAGATTTATCAGCTGGGCTGGGGAACGCTAAAGGTACAGATGACTGAGAACTCCTGATTTAACGTGCGTTCAAAGTCAATGCACCTGAGCTTTAAAAAAATGAAAGAAAGGAAAAATTCAAAAAACACTTTCCGTTAAACAGTCTCTCAAAACCAGAGACCAGTTACACAACCAGCCAGTGCACAGTTCCTACGTTTAAAAAAATAAGGAATAACTATAGTAATAATAATAATGATAATTTTCTAAAAAAGAAAAAAAAAGTACAATCTCAGCGCTCGATGCAGAAAATGAGTCCTTCAAAGGGCCTCAAGGAAGCATTTTTGCATCATCTTTTTGTCCAAATTCAGTCTGGTGGCTTTTGATGAGTTTAAGGGAAGAGAGAAAGAAAACAAGCAAAAGCACAGCCCCTCAAACACATTTTGTATTTTCTCAGCCAAGGAGTTTCAAGAGTATCACCACTAGACTACAGTTCCATGTTTAGGACGTGACTCAAGTGACGTCATCAGCTGCCCCTATGTCGCCACACAGTGGAAGAACGTGGCATTGACAGGAACATTCCTGAACTCACTCGAACACCTAGAGGCTGACTATAAAAGCTGAGCGGCTCACACTCCTCAAGTCAGAACGAACAGACGCAACACTCAAACAGAGAGCAAGCAAAGAGCTAAAGAAACCAACACAACCATCCCCGAAAATGCTGAGCCTTCATGGATACCAGCCTGTCTTCAGTCCACTCATGGACCTCCACTGGCCTGTGCGCAGCCTCTGGCCAGAGGTCACACCACTTTACAGCCACAGAGAGCTACTGCTGAGAAACATGCAGGAGATGAAAACTTGTCTGGAGCAGCTGGAGAAAATGCAGCACAAGGTCTTTGAAGAGCTCGACCACATGCCAGCTTCTGGGGACGTCCAACCAGTCTCCTACACTCTGGACAAGGAGGGAGACGGGTTTGCCCTGACGCTGGACGCCAGAGACTTTTCCCCAGAAGAGCTGTCTGTCAAACAGGTGGGCAGGAAGCTGCAGGTCAGCGGCAAGACGGAGAAGAAGCAGGACGATGGACACCGCTCCTATTCCTACAGAGTGCAGGAGTTCAGGCGGGAGTTTGATCTGCCCGAAGGGGTGAGCCCCGAAGCGGTCACTTGTTTCATGGCTGATGGGAAGCTCCACATCCAGGCACCCAAGAATCAGATAGCCGACAAGCCGGAGAGGGTAGTCCCCATCGACTGCGGCAAAACCGTTGGGGCTGCCGTGCACTCCTCCATGACAGAGGACAGCGCCGCTGAAACGCAGAAGAACCAGGAGGAAAAACAAATCTAAAGACACTAAGGAACTATGCGGATAGAATTTCAAAAAGAATAAAAAAGACTGAATATTTGGTCTCTGGTTAGACCTTTTGTAAAATACCGTTCAAATGCCGGCACTTGTCGCTCAAGTGACATTTTTTGTACGTTTTTTACAATGTGAAAAAATAAAACCATCTTGTCTCTTACATTTTCATGTCTTGGTTTCTTTCTTTGGGTCTCTGCTTGCCTGCGCATAGGGGTACTTAGCTCTTTCACAATGACATGAAGGTTTTCTTAACACAGACAAACTTCTGACACTACAAACAAGCTCCAAAGCATAGGTCAGTCACATCCACTGGCCCGCAATCTGTGACACCATACTTGCAGTAGCAATAATTGTATTCTTTTCACACAGGAAAGCCCATCAGGTACGCTAATATTTTCTCTACACAATAGCTTGCTGCGGTACACACTGTTGTGGCTGCTTTCTCATTTCTCCACAAAACCTGCTGAAACGAAGGCCCGAAGAGACGCTGGGGGGGGAGAGTTTTGAGGTGTGCTACGGCTCCCTCGGAAATTTAAAAAAAAGAAGAAGAAAAAGACAGAAAAGCATTCATTTATTTAAAGTAGCAATCCACCCACATGTATCGTGCAGGTATGTTATACCGATGGACTGAAAGATTTATCAGCTGGGCTGGGGAACGCTAAAGGTACAGATGACTGAGAACTCCTGATTTAACGTGCGTTCAAAGTCAATGCACCTGAGCTTTAAAAAAATGAAAGAAAGGAAAAATTCAAAAAACACTTTCCGTTAAACAGTCTCTCAAAACCAGAGACCAGTTACACAACCAGCCAGTGCACAGTTCCTACGTTTAAAAAAATAAGGAATAACAATAGTAATAATAATAATGATAATTTTCTAAAAAAGAAAAAAAAAGTACAATCTCAGCGCTCGATGCAGAAAATGAGTCCTTCAAAGGGCCTCAAGGAAGCATTTTTGCATCATCTTTTTGTCCAAATTCAGTCTGGTGGCTTTTGATGAGTTTAAGGGAAGAGAGAAAGAAAACAAGCAAAAGCACAGCCCCTCAAACACATTTTGTATTTTCTCAGCCAAGGAGTTTCAAGAGTATCACCACTAGACTACAGTTCCATGTTTAGGACGTGACTCAAGTGACGTCATCAGCTGCCCCTATGTCGCCACACAGTGGAAGAACGTGGCATTGACAGGAACATTCCTGAACTCACTCGAACACCTAGAGGCTGACTATAAAAGCTGAGCGGCTCACACTCCTCAAGTCAGAACGAACAGACGCAACACTCAAACAGAGAGCAAGCAAAGAGCTAAAGAAACCAACACAACCATCCCCGAAAATGCTGAGCCTTCATGGATACCAGCCTGTCTTCAGTCCACTCATGGACCTCCACTGGCCTGTGCGCAGCCTCTGGCCAGAGGTCACACCACTTTACAGCCACAGAGAGCTACTGCTGAGAAACATGCAGGAGATGAAAACTTGTCTGGAGCAGCTGGAGAAAATGCAGCACAAGGTCTTTGAAGAGCTCGACCACATGCCAGCTTCTGGGGACGTCCAACCAGTCTCCTACACTCTGGACAAGGAGGGAGACGGGTTTGCCCTGACGCTGGACGCCAGAGACTTTTCCCCAGAAGAGCTGTCTGTCAAACAGGTGGGCAGGAAACTGCAGGTCAGCGGCAAGACGGAGAAGAAGCAGGACGATGGACACGGCTCCTATTCCTACAGAGTGCAGGAGTTCAGGCGGGAGTTTGATCTGCCCGAAGGGGTGAGCCCCGAAGCGGTCACTTGTTTCATGGCTGATGGGAAGCTCCACATCCAGGCACCCAAGAATCAGATAGCCGACAAGCCGGAGAGGGTAGTCCCCATCGACTGCGGCAAAACCGTTGGGGCTGCCGTGCACTCCTCCATGACAGAGGACAGCGCCGCTGAAACGCAGAAGAACCCGGAGGAAAAACAAATCTAAAGACACTAAGGAACTATGCGGATAGAATTTCAAAAAGAATAAAAAAGACTGAATATTTGGTCTCTGGTTAGACCTTTTGTAAAATACCGTTCAAATGCCGGCACTTGTCGCTCAAGTGACATTTTTTTGTACGTTTTTTACAATGTGAAAAAATAAAACCATCTTGTCTCTTACATTTTCATGTCTTGGTTTCTTTCTTTGGGTCTCTGCTTGCCTGCGCATAGGGGTACTTAGCTCTTTCACAATGACATGAAGGTTTTCTTAACACAGACAAACTTCTGACACTACAAACAAGCTCCAAAGCATAGGTCAGTCACATCCACTGGCCCGCAATCTGTGACACCATACTTGCAGTAGCAATAATTGTATTCTTTTCACACAGGAAAGCCCATCAGGTACGCTAATATTTTCTCTACACAATAGCTTGCTGCGGTACACACTGTTGTGGCTGCTTTCTCATTTCTCCACAAAACCTGCTGAAACGAAGGCCCGAAGAGACGCTGGGGGGGGGGAGAGTTTTGAGGTGTGCTACGGCTCCCTCGGAAATTTAAAAAAAAAAAGAAAAAGACAGAAAAGCATTCATTTATTTAAAGTAGCAATCCACCCACATGTATCGTGCAGGTATGTTATACCGATGGACTGAAAGATTTATCAGCTGGGCTGGGGAACGCTAAAGGTACAGATGACTGAGAACTCCTGATTTAACGTGCGTTCAAAGTCAATGCACCTGAGCTTTAAAAAAATGAAAGAAAGGAAAAATTCAAAAAACACTTTCCGTTAAACAGTCTCTCAAAACCAGAGACCAGTTACACAACCAGCCAGTGCACAGTTCCTACGTTTAAAAAAATAAGGAATAACAATAGTAATAATAATAATGATAATTTTCTAAAAAAGAAAAAAAAAGTACAATCTCAGCGCTCGATGCAGAAAATGAGTCCTTCAAAGGGCCTCAAGGAAGCATTTTTGCATCATCTTTTTGTCCAAATTCAGTCTGGTGGTTTTTGATGAGTTTAAGGGAAGAGAGAAAGAAAACAAGCAAAAGCACAGCCCCTCAAACACATTTTGTATTTTCTCAGCCAAGGAGTTTCAAGAGTATCACCACTAGACTACAGTTCCATGTTTAGGACGTGACTCAAGTGACGTCATCAGCTGCCCCTATGTCGCCACACAGTGGAAGAACGTGGCATTGACAGGAACATTCCTGAACTCACTCGAACACCTAGAGGCTGACTATAAAAGCTGAGCGGCTCACACTCCTCAAGTCAGAACGAACAGACGCAACACTCAAACAGAGAGCAAGCAAAGAGCTAAAGAAACCAACACAACCATCCCCGAAAATGCTGAGCCTTCATGGATACCAGCCTGTCTTCAGTCCACTCATGGACCTCCACTGGCCTGTGCGCAGCCTCTGGCCAGAGGTCACACCACTTTACAGCCACAGAGAGCTACTGCTGAGAAACATGCAGGAGATGAAAACTTGTCTGGAGCAGCTGGAGAAAATGCAGCACAAGGTCTTTGAAGAGCTCGACCACATGCCAGCTTCTGGGGACGTCCAACCAGTCTCCTACACTCTGGACAAGGAGGGAGACGGGTTTGCCCTGACGCTGGACGCCAGAGACTTTTCCCCAGAAGAGCTGTCTGTCAAACAGGTGGGCAGGAAACTGCAGGTCAGCGGCAAGACGGAGAAGAAGCAGGACGATGGACACGGCTCCTATTCCTACAGAGTGCAGGAGTTCAGGCGGGAGTTTGATCTGCCCGAAGGGGTGAGCCCCGAAGCGGTCACTTGTTTCATGGCTGATGGGAAGCTCCACATCCAGGCACCCAAGAATCAGATAGCCGACAAGCCGGAGAGGGTAGTCCCCATGGACTGCGGCAAAACCGTTGGGGCTGCCGTGCACTCCTCCATGACAGAGGACAGCGCCGCTGAAACGCAGAAGAACCCGGAGGAAAAACAAATCTAAAGACACTACGGAACTATGCGGATAGAATTTCAAAAAGAATAAAAAAGACTGAATATTTGGTCTCTGGTTAGACCTTTTGTAAAATACCGTTCAAATGCCGGCACTTGTCGCTCAAGTGACATTTTTTGTACATTTTTTACAATGTGAAAAAATAAAACCATCTTGTCTCTTACATTTTCATGTCTTGGTTTCTTTCTTTGGGTCTCTGCTTGCCTACGCATAGGGGTACTTAGCTCTTTCACAATGACATGAAGGTTTTCTTAACACAGACAAACTTCTGACACTACAAACAAGCTCCAAAGCATAGGTCAGTCACATCCACTGGCCCGCAATCTGTGACTCCATACTTGCAGTAGCAATAATTGTATTCTTTTCACACAGGAAAGCCCATCAGGTACGCTAATATTTTCTCTACACAATAGCTTGCTGCGGTACACACTGTTGTGGCTGCTTTCTCATTTCTCCACAAAACCTGCTGAAACGAAGGCCCGAAGAGACGCTGGGGGGGGAGAGTTTTGAGGTGTGCTACGGCTCCCTCGGAAATTTAAAAAAAAGAAGAAGAAAAAGACAGAAAAGCATTCATTTATTTAAAGTAGCAATCCACCCACATGTATCGTGCAGGTATGTTATACCGATGGACTGAAAGATTTATCAGCTGGGCTGGGGAACGCTAAAGGTACAGATGACTGAGAACTCCTGATTTAACGTGCGTTCAAAGTCAATGCACCTGAGCTTTAAAAAAATGAAAGAAAGGAAAAATTCAAAAAACACTTTCCGTTAAACAGTCTCTCAAAACCAGAGACCAGTTACACAACCAGCCAGTGCACAGTTCCTACGTTTAAAAAAATAAGGAATAACAATAGTAATAATAATAATGATAATTTTCTAAAAAAAGAAAAAAAAAGTACAATCTCAGCGCTCGATGCAGAAAATGAGTCCTTCAAAGGGCCTCAAGGAAGCATTTTTGCATCATCTTTTTGTCCTAATTCAGTCTGGTGGCTTTTGATGAGTTTAAGAGAAGAGAGAAAGAAAACAAGCAAAAGCACAGCCCCTCAAACACATTTTGTATTTTCTCAGCCAAGGAGTTTCAAGAGTATCACCACTAGACTACAGTTCCATGTTTAGGACGTGACTCAAGTGACGTCATCAGCTGCCCCTATGTCGCCACACAGTGGAAGAACGTGGCATTGACAGGAACATTCCTGAACTCACTCGAACACCTAGAGGCTGACTATAAAAGCTGAGCGGCTCACACTCCTCAAGTCAGAACGAACAGACGCAACACTCAAACAGAGAGCAAGCAAAGAGCTAAAGAAACCAACACAACCATCCCCGAAAATGCTGAGCCTTCATGGATACCAGCCTGTCTTCAGTCCACTCATGGACCTCCACTGGCCTGTGCGCAGCCTCTGGCCAGAGGTCACACCACTTTACAGCCACAGAGAGCTACTGCTGAGAAACATGCAGGAGATGAAAACTTGTCTGGAGCAGCTGGAGAAAATGCAGCACAAGGTCTTTGAAGAGCTCGACCACATGCCAGCTTCTGGGGACGTCCAACCAGTCTCCTACACTCTGGACAAGGAGGGAGACGGGTTTGCCCTGACGCTGGACGCCAGAGACTTTTCCCCAGAAGAGCTGTCTGTCAAACAGGTGGGCAGGAAACTGCAGGTCAGCGGCAAGACGGAGAAGAAGCAGGACGATGGACACGGCTCCTATTCCTACAGAGTGCAGGAGTTCAGGCGGGAGTTTGATCTGCCCGAAGGGGTGAGCCCCGAAGCGGTCACTTGTTTCATGGCTGATGGGAAGCTCCACATCCAGGCACCCAAGAATCAGATAGCCGACAAGCCGGAGAGGGTAGTCCCCATCGACTGCGGCAAAACCGTTGGGGCTGCCGTGCACTCCTCCATGACAGAGGACAGCGCCGCTGAAACGCAGAAGAACCCGGAGGAAAAACAAATCAAAAGACACTAAGGAACTATGCGGATAGAATTTCAAAAAGAATAAAAAAGACTGAATATTTGGTCTCTGGTTAGACCTTTTGTAAAATACCGTTCAAATGCCGGCACTTGTCGCTCAAGTGACATTTTTTGTACGTTTTTTACAATGCGAAAAAATAAAACCATCTTGTCTCTTACATTTTCATGTCTTGGTTTCTTTCTTTGGGTCTCTGCTTGCCTACGCATAGGGGTACTTAGCTCTTTCACAATGACATGAAGGTTTTCTTAACACAGACAAACTTCTGACACTACAAACAAGCTCCAAAGCATAGGTCAGTCACATCCACTGGCCCGCAATCTGTGACTCCATACTTGCAGTAGCAATAATTGTATTCTTTTCACACAGGAAAGCCCATCAGGTACGCTAATATTTTCTCTACACAATAGCTTGCTGCGGTACACACTGTTGTGGCTGCTTTCTCATTTCTCCACAAAACCTGCTGAAACGAAGGCCCGAAGAGACGCTGGGGGGGGAGAGTTTTGAGGTGTGCTACGGCTCCCTCGGAAATTTAAAAAAAAGAAGAAGAAAAAGACAGAAAAGCATTCATTTATTTAAAGTAGCAATCCACCCACATGTATCGTGCAGGTATGTTATACCGATGGACTGAAAGATTTATCAGCTGGGCTGGGGAACGCTAAAGGTACAGATGACTGAGAACTCCTGATTTAACGTGCGTTCAAAGTCAATGCACCTGAGCTTTAAAAAAATGAAAGAAAGGAAAAATTCAAAAAACACTTTCCGTTAAACAGTCTCTCAAAACCAGAGACCAGTTACACAACCAGCCAGTGCACAGTTCCTACAATTAAAAAAATAAGGAATAACAATAGTAATAATAATAATGATAATTTTCTAAAAAAGAAAAAAAAAGTACAATCTCAGCGCTCGATGCAGAAAATGAGTCCTTCAAAGGGCCTCAAGGAAGCATTTTTGCATCATCTTTTTGTCCAAATTCAGTCTGGTGGCTTTTGATGAGTTTAAGAGAAGAGAGAAAGAAAACAAGCAAAAGCACAGCCCCTCAAACACATTTTGTATTTTCTCAGCCAAGGAGTTTCAAGAGTATCACCACTAGACTACAGTTCCATGTTTAGGACGTGACTCAAGTGACGTCATCAGCTGCCCCTATGTCGCCACACAGTGGAAGAACGTGGCATTGACAGGAACATTCCTGAACTCACTCGAACACCTAGAGGCTGACTATAAAAGCTGAGCGGCTCACACTCCTCAAGTCAGAACGAACAGACGCAACACTCAAACAGAGAGCAAGCAAAGAGCTAAAGAAACCAACACAACCATCCCCGAAAATGCTGAGCCTTCATGGATACCAGCCTGTCTTCAGTCCACTCATGGACCTCCACTGGCCTGTGCGCAGCCTCTGGCCAGAGGTCACACCACTTTACAGCCACAGAGAGCTACTGCTGAGAAACATGCAGGAGATGAAAACTTGTCTGGAGCAGCTGGAGAAAATGCAGCACAAGGTCTTTGAAGAGCTCGACCACATGCCAGCTTCTGGGGACGTCCAACCAGTCTCCTACACTCTGGACAAGGAGGGAGACGGGTTTGCCCTGACGCTGGACGCCAGAGACTTTTCCCCAGAAGAGCTGTCTGTCAAACAGGTGGGCAGGAAACTGCAGGTCAGCGGCAAGACGGAGAAGAAGCAGGACGATGGACACGGCTCCTATTCCTACAGAGTGCAGGAGTTCAGGCGGGAGTTTGATCTGCCCGAAGGGGTGAGCCCCGAAGCGGTCACTTGTTTCATGGCTGATGGGAAGCTCCACATCCAGGCACCCAAGAATCAGATAGCCGACAAGCCGGAGAGGGTAGTCCCCATCGACTGCGGCAAAACCGTTGGGGCTGCCGTGCACTCCTCCATGACAGAGGACAGCGCCGCTGAAACGCAGAAGAACCCGGAGGAAAAACAAATCTAAAGACACTAAGGAACTATGCGGATAGAATTTCAAAAAGAATAAAAAAGACTGAATATTTGGTCTCTGGTTAGACCTTTTGTAAAATACCGTTCAAATGCCGGCACTTGTCGCTCAAGTGACATTTTTTGTACATTTTTTACAATGCGAAAAAATAAAACCATCTTGTCTCTTACATTTTCATGTCTTGGTTTCTTTCTTTGGGTCTCTGCTTGCCTACGCATAGGGGTACTTAGCTCTTTCACAATGACATGAAGGTTTTCTTAACACAGACAAACTTCTGACACTACAAACAAGCTCCAAAGCATAGGTCAGTCACATCCACTGGCCCGCAATCTGTGACACCATACTTGCAGTAGCAATAATTGTATTCTTTTCACACAGGAAAGCCCGTCAGGTACGCTAATATTTTCTCTACACAATAGCTTGCTGCGGTACACACTGTTGTGGCTGCTTTCTCATTTCTCCACAAAACCTGCTGAAACGAAGGCCCGAAGAGACGCTGGGGGGGGAGAGTTTTGAGGTGTGCTACGGCTCCCTCGGAAATTTAAAAAAAAGAAGAAGAAAAAGACAGAAAAGCATTCATTTATTTAAAGTAGCAATCCACCCACATGTATCGTGCAGGTATGTTATACCGATGGACTGAAAGATTTATCAGCTGGGCTGGGGAACGCTAAAGGTACAGATGACTGAGAACTCCTGATTTAACGTGCGTTCAAAGTCAATGCACCTGAGCTTTAAAAAAATGAAAGAAAGGAAAAATTCAAAAAACACTTTCCGTTAAACAGTCTCTCAAAACCAGAGACCAGTTACACAACCAGCCAGTGCACAGTTCCTACAATTAAAAAAATAAGGAATAACAATAGTAATAATAATAATGATAATTTTCTAAAAAAGAAAAAAAAAGTACAATCTCAGCGCTCGATGCAGAAAATGAGTCCTTCAAAGGGCCTCAAGGAAGCATTTTTGCATCATCTTTTTGTCCAAATTCAGTCTGGTGGCTTTTGATGAGTTTAAGGGAAGAGAGAAAGAAAACAAGCAAAAGCACAGCCCCTCAAACACATTTTGTATTTTCTCAGCCAAGGAGTTTCAAGAGTATCACCACTAGACTACAGTTCCATGTTTAGGACGTGACTCAAGTGACGTCATCAGCTGCCCCTATGTCGCCACACAGTGGAAGAACGTGGCATTGACAGGAACATTCCTGAACTCACTCGAACACCTAGAGGCTGACTATAAAAGCTGAGCGGCTCACACTCCTCAAGTCAGAACGAACAGACGCAACACTCAAACAGAGAGCAAGCAAAGAGCTAAAGAAACCAACACAACCATCCCCGAAAATGCTGAGCCTTCATGGATACCAGCCTGTCTTCAGTCCACTCATGGACCTCCACTGGCCTGTGCGCAGCCTCTGGCCAGAGGTCACACCACTTTACAGCCACAGAGAGCTACTGCTGAGAAACATGCAGGAGATGAAAACTTGTCTGGAGCAGCTGGAGAAAATGCAGCACAAGGTCTTTGAAGAGCTCGACCACATGCCAGCTTCTGGGGACGTCCAACCAGTCTCCTACACTCTGGACAAGGAGGGAGACGGGTTTGCCCTGACGCTGGACGCCAGAGACTTTTCCCCAGAAGAGCTGTCTGTCAAACAGGTGGGCAGGAAGCTGCAGGTCAGCGGCAAGACGGAGAAGAAGCAGGACGATGGACACGGCTCCTATTCCTACAGAGTGCAGGAGTTCAGGCGGGAGTTTGATCTGCCCGAAGGGGTGAGCCCCGAAGCGGTCACTTGTTTCATGGCTGATGGGAAGCTCCACATCCAGGCACCCAAGAATCAGATAGCCGACAAGCCGGAGAGGGTAGTCCCCATCGACTGCGGCAAAACCGTTGGGGCTGCCGTGCACTCCTCCATGACAGAGGACAGCGCCGCTGAAACGCAGAAGAACCAGGAGGAAAAACAAATCTAAAGACACTAAGGAACTATGCGGATAGAATTTCAAAAAGAATAAAAAAGACTGAATATTTGGTCTCTGGTTAGACCTTTTGTAAAATACCGTTCAAATGCCGGCACTTGTCGCTCAAGTGACATTTTTTGTACATTTTTTACAATGTGAAAAAATAAAACCATCTTGTCTCTTACATTTTCATGTCTTGGTTTCTTTCTTTGGGTCTCTGCTTGCCTGCGCATAGGGGTACTTAGCTCTTTCACAATGACATGAAGGTTTTCTTAACACAGACAAACTTCTGACACTACAAACAAGCTCCAAAGCATAGGTCAGTCACATCCACTGGCCCGCAATCTGTGACACCATACTTGCAGTAGCAATAATTGTATTCTTTTCACACAGGAAAGCCCATCAGGTACGCTAATATTTTCTCTACACAATAGCTTGCTGCGGTACACACTGTTGTGGCTGCTTTCTCATTTCTCCACAAAACCTGCTGAAACGAAGGCCCGAAGAGACGCTGGGGGGGGAGAGTTTTGAGGTGTGCTACGGCTCCCTCGGAAATTTAAAAAAAAGAAGAAGAAAAAGACAGAAAAGCATTCATTTATTTAAAGTAGCAATCCACCCACATGTATCGTGCAGGTATGTTATACCGATGGACTGAAAGATTTATCAGCTGGGCTGGGGAACGCTAAAGGTACAGATGACTGAGAACTCCTGATTTAACGTGCGTTCAAAGTCAATGCACCTGAGCTTTAAAAAAATGAAAGAAAGGAAAAATTCAAAAAACACTTTCCGTTAAACAGTCTCTCAAAACCAGAGACCAGTTACACAACCAGCCAGTGCACAGTTCCTACGTTTAAAAAAATAAGGAATAACAATAGTAATAATAATAATGATAATTTTCTAAAAAAGAAAAAAAAAGTACAATCTCAGCGCTCGATGCAGAAAATGAGTCCTTCAAAGGGCCTCAAGGAAGCATTTTTGCATCATCTTTTTGTCCAAATTCAGTCTGGTGGCTTTTGATGAGTTTAAGGGAAGAGAGAAAGAAAACAAGCAAAAGCACAGCCCCTCAAACACATTTTGTATTTTCTCAGCCAAGGAGTTTCAAGAGTATCACCACTAGACTACAGTTCCATGTTTAGGACGTGACTCAAGTGACGTCATCAGCTGCCCCTATGTCGCCACACAGTGGAAGAACGTGGCATTGACAGGAACATTCCTGAACTCACTCGAACACCTAGAGGCTGACTATAAAAGCTGAGCGGCTCACACTCCTCAAGTCAGAACGAACAGACGCAACACTCAAACAGAGAGCAAGCAAAGAGCTAAAGAAACCAACACAACCATCCCCGAAAATGCTGAGCCTTCATGGATACCAGCCTGTCTTCAGTCCACTCATGGACCTCCACTGGCCTGTGCGCAGCCTCTGGCCAGAGGTCACACCACTTTACAGCCACAGAGAGCTACTGCTGAGAAACATGCAGGAGATGAAAACTTGTCTGGAGCAGCTGGAGAAAATGCAGCACAAGGTCTTTGAAGAGCTCGACCACATGCCAGCTTCTGGGGACGTCCAACCAGTCTCCTACACTCTGGACAAGGAGGGAGACGGGTTTGCCCTGACGCTGGACGCCAGAGACTTTTCCCCAGAAGAGCTGTCTGTCAAACAGGTGGGCAGGAAACTGCAGGTCAGCGGCAAGATGGAGAAGAAGCAGGACGATGGACACGGCTCCTATTCCTACAGAGTGCAGGAGTTCAGGCGGGAGTTTGATCTGCCCGAAGGGGTGAGCCCCGAAGCGGTCACTTGTTTCATGGCTGATGGGAAGCTCCACATCCAGGCACCCAAGAATCAGATAGCCGACAAGCCGGAGAGGGTAGTCCCCATCGACTGCGGCAAAACCGTTGGGGCTGCCGTGCACTCCTCCATGACAGAGGACAGCGCCGCTGAAACGCAGAAGAACCAGGAGGAAAAACAAATCTAAAGACACTAAGGAACTATGCGGATAGAATTTCAAAAAGAATAAAAAAGACTGAATATTTGGTCTCTGGTTAGACCTTTTGTAAAATACCGTTCAAATGCCGGCACTTGTCGCTCAAGTGACATTTTTTGTACATTTTTTACAATGTGAAAAAATAAAACCATCTTGTCTCTTACATTTTCATGTCTTGGTTTCTTTCTTTGGGTCTCTGCTTGCCTGCGCATAGGGGTACTTAGCTCTTTCACAATGACATGAAGGTTTTCTTAACACAGACAAACTTCTGACACTACAAACAAGCTCCAAAGCATAGGTCAGTCACATCCACTGGCCCGCAATCTGTGACACCATACTTGCAGTAGCAATAATTGTATTCTTTTCACACAGGAAAGCCCATCAGGTACGCTAATATTTTCTCTACACAATAGCTTGCTGCGGTACACACTGTTGTGGCTGCTTTCTCATTTCTCCACAAAACCTGCTGAAACGAAGGCCCGAAGAGACGCTGGGGGGGGAGAGTTTTGAGGTGTGCTACGGCTCCCTCGGAAATTTAAAAAAAAGAAGAAGAAAAAGACAGAAAAGCATTCATTTATTTAAAGTAGCAATCCACCCACATGTATCGTGCAGGTATGTTATACCGATGGACTGAAAGATTTATCAGCTGGGCTGGGGAACGCTAAAGGTACAGATGACTGAGAACTCCTGATTTAACGTGCGTTCAAAGTCAATGCACCTGAGCTTTAAAAAAATGAAAGAAAGGAAAAATTCAAAAAACACTTTCCGTTAAACAGTCTCTCAAAACCAGAGACCAGTTACACAACCAGCCAGTGCACAGTTCCTACGTTTAAAAAAATAAGGAATAACAATAGTAATAATAATAATGATAATTTTCTAAAAAAGAAAAAAAAAGTACAATCTCAGCGCTCGATGCAGAAAATGAGTCCTTCAAAGGGCCTCAAGGAAGCATTTTTGCATCATCTTTTTGTCCAAATTCAGTCTGGTGGCTTTTGATGAGTTTAAGGGAAGAGAGAAAGAAAACAAGCAAAAGCACAGCCCCTCAAACACATTTTGTATTTTCTCAGCCAAGGAGTTTCAAGAGTATCACCACTAGACTACAGTTCCATGTTTAGGACGTGACTCAAGTGACGTCATCAGCTGCCCCTATGTCGCCACACAGTGGAAGAACGTGGCATTGACAGGAACATTCCTGAACTCACTCGAACACCTAGAGGCTGACTATAAAAGCTGAGCGGCTCACACTCCTCAAGTCAGAACGAACAGACGCAACACTCAAACAGAGAGCAAGCAAAGAGCTAAAGAAACCAACACAACCATCCCCGAAAATGCTGAGCCTTCATGGATACCAGCCTGTCTTCAGTCCACTCATGGACCTCCACTGGCCTGTGCGCAGCCTCTGGCCAGAGGTCACACCACTTTACAGCCACAGAGAGCTACTGCTGAGAAACATGCAGGAGATGAAAACTTGTCTGGAGCAGCTGGAGAAAATGCAGCACAAGGTCTTTGAAGAGCTCGACCACATGCCAGCTTCTGGGGACGTCCAACCAGTCTCCTACACTCTGGACAAGGAGGGAGACGGGTTTGCCCTGACGCTGGACGCCAGAGACTTTTCCCCAGAAGAGCTGTCTGTCAAACAGGTGGGCAGGAAACTGCAGGTCAGCGGCAAGACGGAGAAGAAGCAGGACGATGGACACGGCTCCTATTCCTACAGAGTGCAGGAGTTCAGGCGGGAGTTTGATCTGCCCGAAGGGGTGAGCCCCGAAGCGGTCACTTGTTTCATGGCTGATGGGAAGCTCCACATCCAGGCACCCAAGAATCAGATAGCCGACAAGCCGGAGAGGGTAGTCCCCATCGACTGCGGCAAAACCGTTGGGGCTGCCGTGCACTCCTCCATGACAGAGGACAGCGCCGCTGAAACGCAGAAGAACCAGGAGGAAAAACAAATCTAAAGACACTAAGGAACTATGCGGATAGAATTTCAAAAAGAATAAAAAAGACTGAATATTTGGTCTCTGGTTAGACCTTTTGTAAAATACCGTTCAAATGCCGGCACTTGTCGCTCAAGTGACATTTTTTGTACATTTTTTACAATGTGAAAAAATAAAACCATCTTGTCTCTTACATTTTCATGTCTTGGTTTCTTTCTTTGGGTCTCTGCTTGCCTGCGCATAGGGGTACTTAGCTCTTTCACAATGACATGAAGGTTTTCTTAACACAGACAAACTTCTGACACTACAAACAAGCTCCAAAGCATAGGTCAGTCACATCCACTGGCCCGCAATCTGTGACACCATACTTGCAGTAGCAATAATTGTATTCTTTTCACACAGGAAAGCCCATCAGGTACGCTAATATTTTCTCTACACAATAGCTTGCTGCGGTACACACTGTTGTGGCTGCTTTCTCATTTCTCCACAAAACCTGCTGAAACGAAGGCCCGAAGAGACGCTGGGGGGGGAGAGTTTTGAGGTGTGCTACGGCTCCCTCGGAAATTTAAAAAAAAGAAGAAGAAAAAGACAGAAAAGCATTCATTTATTTAAAGTAGCAATCCACCCACATGTATCGTGCAGGTATGTTATACCGATGGACTGAAAGATTTATCAGCTGGGCTGGGGAACGCTAAAGGTACAGATGACTGAGAACTCCTGATTTAACGTGCGTTCAAAGTCAATGCACCTGAGCTTTAAAAAAATGAAAGAAAGGAAAAATTCAAAAAACACTTTCCGTTAAACAGTCTCTCAAAACCAGAGACCAGTTACACAACCAGCCAGTGCACAGTTCCTACGTTTAAAAAAATAAGGAATAACAATAGTAATAATAATAATGATAATTTTCTAAAAAAGAAAAAAAAAGTACAATCTCAGCGCTCGATGCAGAAAATGAGTCCTTCAAAGGGCCTCAAGGAAGCATTTTTGCATCATCTTTTTGTCCAAATTCAGTCTGGTGGCTTTTGATGAGTTTAAGGGAAGAGAGAAAGAAAACAAGCAAAAGCACAGCCCCTCAAACACATTTTGTATTTTCTCAGCCAAGGAGTTTCAAGAGTATCACCACTAGACTACAGTTCCATGTTTAGGACGTGACTCAAGTGACGTCATCAGCTGCCCCTATGTCGCCACACAGTGGAAGAACGTGGCATTGACAGGAACATTCCTGAACTCACTCGAACACCTAGAGGCTGACTATAAAAGCTGAGCGGCTCACACTCCTCAAGTCAGAACGAACAGACGCAACACTCAAACAGAGAGCAAGCAAAGAGCTAAAGAAACCAACACAACCATCCCCGAAAATGCTGAGCCTTCATGGATACCAGCCTGTCTTCAGTCCACTCATGGACCTCCACTGGCCTGTGCGCAGCCTCTGGCCAGAGGTCACACCACTTTACAGCCACAGAGAGCTACTGCTGAGAAACATGCAGGAGATGAAAACTTGTCTGGAGCAGCTGGAGAAAATGCAGCACAAGGTCTTTGAAGAGCTCGACCACATGCCAGCTTCTGGGGACGTCCAACCAGTCTCCTACACTCTGGACAAGGAGGGAGACGGGTTTGCCCTGACGCTGGACGCCAGAGACTTTTCCCCAGAAGAGCTGTCTGTCAAACAGGTGGGCAGGAAACTGCAGGTCAGCGGCAAGACGGAGAAGAAGCAGGACGATGGACACGGCTCCTATTCCTACAGAGTGCAGGAGTTCAGGCGGGAGTTTGATCTGCCCGAAGGGGTGAGCCCCGAAGCGGTCACTTGTTTCATGGCTGATGGGAAGCTCCACATCCAGGCACCCAAGAATCAGATAGCCGACAAGCCGGAGAGGGTAGTCCCCATCGACTGCGGCAAAACCGTTGGGGCTGCCGTGCACTCCTCCATGACAGAGGACAGCGCCGCTGAAACGCAGAAGAACCAGGAGGAAAAACAAATCTAAAGACACTAAGGAACTATGCGGATAGAATTTCAAAAAGAATAAAAAAGACTGAATATTTGGTCTCTGGTTAGACCTTTTGTAAAATACCGTTCAAATGCCGGCACTTGTCGCTCAAGTGACATTTTTTGTACATTTTTTACAATGTGAAAAAATAAAACCATCTTGTCTCTTACATTTTCATGTCTTGGTTTCTTTCTTTGGGTCTCTGCTTGCCTGCGCATAGGGGTACTTAGCTCTTTCACAATGACATGAAGGTTTTCTTAACACAGACAAACTTCTGACACTACAAACAAGCTCCAAAGCATAGGTCAGTCACATCCACTGGCCCGCAATCTGTGACACCATACTTGCAGTAGCAATAATTGTATTCTTTTCACACAGGAAAGCCCATCAGGTACGCTAATATTTTCTCTACACAATAGCTTGCTGCGGTACACACTGTTGTGGCTGCTTTCTCATTTCTCCACAAAACCTGCTGAAACGAAGGCCCGAAGAGACGCTGGGGGGGGAGAGTTTTGAGGTGTGCTACGGCTCCCTCGGAAATTTAAAAAAAAGAAGAAGAAAAAGACAGAAAAGCATTCATTTATTTAAAGTAGCAATCCACCCACATGTATCGTGCAGGTATGTTATACCGATGGACTGAAAGATTTATCAGCTGGGCTGGGGAACGCTAAAGGTACAGATGACTGAGAACTCCTGATTTAACGTGCGTTCAAAGTCAATGCACCTGAGCTTTAAAAAAATGAAAGAAAGGAAAAATTCAAAAAACACTTTCCGTTAAACAGTCTCTCAAAACCAGAGACCAGTTACACAACCAGCCAGTGCACAGTTCCTACGTTTAAAAAAATAAGGAATAACAATAGTAATAATAATAATGATAATTTTCTAAAAAAGAAAAAAAAAGTACAATCTCAGCGCTCGATGCAGAAAATGAGTCCTTCAAAGGGCCTCAAGGAAGCATTTTTGCATCATCTTTTTGTCCAAATTCAGTCTGGTGGCTTTTGATGAGTTTAAGGGAAGAGAGAAAGAAAACAAGCAAAAGCACAGCCCCTCAAACACATTTTGTATTTTCTCAGCCAAGGAGTTTCAAGAGTATCACCACTAGACTACAGTTCCATGTTTAGGACGTGACTCAAGTGACGTCATCAGCTGCCCCTATGTCGCCACACAGTGGAAGAACGTGGCATTGACAGGAACATTCCTGAACTCACTCGAACACCTAGAGGCTGACTATAAAAGCTGAGCGGCTCACACTCCTCAAGTCAGAACGAACAGACGCAACACTCAAACAGAGAGCAAGCAAAGAGCTAAAGAAACCAACACAACCATCCCCGAAAATGCTGAGCCTTCATGGATACCAGCCTGTCTTCAGTCCACTCATGGACCTCCACTGGCCTGTGCGCAGCCTCTGGCCAGAGGTCACACCACTTTACAGCCACAGAGAGCTACTGCTGAGAAACATGCAGGAGATGAAAACTTGTCTGGAGCAGCTGGAGAAAATGCAGCACAAGGTCTTTGAAGAGCTCGACCACATGCCAGCTTCTGGGGACGTCCAACCAGTCTCCTACACTCTGGACAAGGAGGGAGACGGGTTTGCCCTGACGCTGGACGCCAGAGACTTTTCCCCAGAAGAGCTGTCTGTCAAACAGGTGGGCAGGAAACTGCAGGTCAGCGGCAAGACGGAGAAGAAGCAGGACGATGGACACGGCTCCTATTCCTACAGAGTGCAGGAGTTCAGGCGGGAGTTTGATCTGCCCGAAGGGGTGAGCCCCGAAGCGGTCACTTGTTTCATGGCTGATGGGAAGCTCCACATCCAGGCACCCAAGAATCAGATAGCCGACAAGCCGGAGAGGGTAGTCCCCATGGACTGCGGCAAAACCGTTGGGGCTGCCGTGCACTCCTCCATGACAGAGGACAGCGCCGCTGAAACGCAGAAGAACCAGGAGGAAAAACAAATCTAAAGACACTAAGGAACTATGCGGATAGAATTTCAAAAAGAATAAAAAAGACTGAATATTTGGTCTCTGGTTAGACCTTTTGTAAAATACCGTTCAAATGCCGGCACTTGTCGCTCAAGTGACATTTTTTGTACATTTTTTACAATGTGAAAAAATAAAACCATCTTGTCTCTTACATTTTCATGTCTTGGTTTCTTTCTTTGGGTCTCTGCTTGCCGACGCATAGGGGTACTTAGCTCTTTCACAATGACATGAAGGTTTCCTTAACACAGACAAACTTCTGACACTACAAACAAGCTCCAAAGCATAGGTCAGTCACATCCACTGGCCCACATGTGTGTGACACCTATACTTGCAACAGTAACTTTTTTTCCCCAAGACAGTCAACATGCACTCTGTATAATCTTGAGAGGTAATAACTAAAGTTCTGCAATACTCTTAGTGGATAATGCTGGAAAAGTAAGACAAAAATAGTGATTAACATTAGCATAGCTGCAAATCCTGCTGGGCATGTAATAGTAAGAATGGACTAACGGAGAGAAATTTTGCAATAATGTTACTTTGTTCTTAATATGGACTGTTTACACTGATGTCCACTACTCAACTGAAGACTGTCCTATTATAAATAATTTAAGTCCCATCCCTTTTCCCATTTCATATGCATGATTATAAAAAGATTAAATGGAAATACAGAAAATGACAAAATCATAAAGTTTGATACAAATTTTGAATTCTGGCATTCCAAATTTATTTCTTTTGAACATTTTTTATTTCTTTTTTTTCCTATTTTTTTGGCACTATGTGTCATTCGTGGTAATAAAGTTTCACATAACTTTTTTGAAACTTTTGCATGCTGTAACTCTTCATTTCAAAGTGTGGTGGTACAAGTATGCAAGTTACTGCAGTTCAGGACAGTTCTTTTATGTTGGTGAACGTAGCATCAAGCCCATTTGTCATAATTTGTTTCAAAATGAGGGATATCTTAGCCCAATGTTTAAACTGTAATACATTCTTCAAAATGAACATCCAGTCCTTTGAGGAATTTATATCACTTCTTACAAACAGATTGTCTTGAAATGAATAGTCTTAACTTCTGAGATGCTGTTCATAAGTACATCCTTGTTAGTATCAAACAGGAAAATTAATTAGCAGCACAACAAGGCCTAGGCCTATATAAAGGACTGTGTCCTAAATGTTCTGAACACAAAGGGAAAAAACCTCTGCTATACTTGCATCACTTCAGTTAATATGTTCTAGAATGCCACCACAACCTATGTGTATGAAGACATATTTAAAGCAAGCATTATCAGCAATGTCACTAGTCCAAATTGTTTCAGTGATTTGTTATTATTTAAGGCCAAAAGTAAATTGCACTGAAACCGTCTGTCCAGTCACTTGAAAGGAGAGTACCAGACTACACAAGCCTACATGAAGTGAAACATCCCATTAAGAAAATTGGAATTGCTGTTCCCTGAGTGTACCTTATCAATATATTGTTGACAGAAGCTGAAAAAACTGTATACAGATGTGGATAGATTTGAACATCAAATATTTTGTTTACGTTTATTCACATTATACAAAATTCCACAAGGACTCAGTATGACATGCATGAACATTCCTTTTAGCTAGGAACACACTTGTGCAACTTCAGATTTCTTCTATCAGCATAACTCTTGCCACAAACATCACAGGTACATGGTTTAATCTTAGCATGCATTCGGTGGTGCGCTTTAAGATGCCCTTGCTGTGAAAAACATTTTCCACATTTATCACAAACAAATGGCTTTTCCCCTGTGTGCGTCCGCATATGTGTTTTTAGAGTAGAAGCAAGGCCAAAACGTTTTCCACACAGATCACAGCTGAAGGCCTTTTCACCTGAATGTACGACCTTATGTAATTTTAGAGATCCCTTCTGTGCAAAAGTCTTTCCACAATCCATACAGCTATATGGTCTTTCACCTGTGTGTGTACGGCGATGAACGTAGAGGGAGCTCTTGTAGTTGAAAAGTCTTCCACAGTATTCACATGGAACTTTTGCAATATCACCATTAACAGTCTTCCGTCTGGGTCGTTTAATACGGATGCCAGAGTGAGCACTAAGGTGTACTTTCAGAGTCTCATTACATGTGAAGCACTTATTGCAAATCTCACATTTAAATGGCTTGACACCTGTGTGCGTTCTGTGATGTCTCCTAAGATTCGCAGCCTGATTAAAAGCTCGGCCGCACACAGAGCAGGTGTACGGTTTCTCACCTGAGTGAACACGTTGGTGGCTCGCCAACCGACTTGCTCGACCAAAACCTTTCCCACATATGCCACATACATAAGGTCTCTCACCTGTGTGAACCCTCTGATGGTTTTTGAGGTATGTTATTGTGGCAAAAAACGTGCCACATGTATCACAACAAAACTGTTTCTCCCTATGGACCACCATATGAGCTTTCAGTGCACTCCTCTTCGGAAAATGCTTCTCGCATTTTGGGCAATTAAATGACTTATCTCCTGACTCACTTTCCATGCATACCATTCGATGTTGCTCTTCTCCAGCATGACGTTTTTCATGTGAAATTAAATAACATCTTCTTAAGAAAGATTTCCCACAATGTCTGCAGCAAAAGGGTCTAATTCCAGAGTGAGCTTGTTCGTGTAACTTTAGACAAAGCCTACGTGCAAACCGCTTTCCACACTGAAGGCAGCTAAGTGGTTTAGTATGGATCCGCAGGTGGCGAGTAAGTCTTCCTTTAAGTTTGAAACTTTTATCACAAGTGTCGCACGTAAAGAGTTTCTCTCTGTGAAAACTCTCATGTAGCTTCAGTTTACTCAGGTCATCAAAACCCTCACCACAGGACTTGCAGAGGAATGCTCCCTGAGGAGCCTCACAGTCACTGTCTTTACCTGGAGTAATGCTGGAAGTTGTCTGTGTAAGATTTTCTCTGTGAGCAGTCTCATGCAATATTAGATCATTCAAACTAATAAAAAGCTCACCGCAGCGCTGGCAAAGTTTGTCATTGTCTTCATCTGAAAAGTTACTGAGGGTTGCACCTGTGTTCACATTTTTCCTACAGGTGCTGGAGTCTGTGACACTGTTCAATACCAATGTATTTGTTTCCTTTGAAGGAGCAAACTGCCTCTCAGCCTCAACACCTTGATCTTGAGCTGTCGATCTTTCTTCAGTACTCAAGCTGTGAACATCATTCTCTGTGGTGGAAGATGAACAAAAAATATCAAACATTGCCTTGACATTAAAAAACCCAATGAGTTGTAATATCTTGAAAATACACTCATGCAATCCTAAATATCTGTTTTAGATTCGGGGACATTCACTGGAGATTCATGATTCGTGAGAAATTAAAATTCAGAGAGCAACACATCAGAATTTTTGGAGTCCATTTCAAGCTGTTTAACTGCATGATCCTGCCCATTTGTGCATTTCTTCCTCATGTGATAATAAAGGGGGTGTAATTACACAATCACATGTATGCGTCTGTGTGTTTCATGTGTCTAAAATAGAGGGGCGTCACTGCCTTTCATTTATCACTCAACCCCTCAGTCACTGTTCAGTCACTTACCTGTTGTTGATGCAACTGGTGTTTCTGTGGTGTGAATGTTACTTTTGGCTGATTGTTCATTATTAGAATCCACGTCACGCCAAAGGAGCATCTTCTCATTGGCAAGCAGTACCATCTTCTCCACTGCTGCTCTGCATATTAATTCCATGAATGAAGCAAACTCTCTCTTTAAGAAAAGATAAGATTTCACAAACTTAGAACTGTTCTTTTGGTTTCTCGCCTAGCCCACGATAAGAGTTAAAATATTTCAATTTGTTGGTCAAACACCATAAATAACTACTTTGTCTCAGTTCTTCGCGACTTGCCCAGATAAGTTCCACACCAATATTCATTTTCCGAAGTGGCCACAGTTAAAAGAGTACTATTCACACCCATTACTGTTGCTAAACTGACATTTCTGCTCATTCAGGGTTTCTGCTACTTAGCCTTCCTTCTCTGTGGCACATTGTAATTCAACCTTATTATCTAGACTGGTAACTCTTCAAGTTAGTCACGTAAGTTTGCAGCTGACTTATACTTTATATGACGAAATATTATCCTTGCTAACCACTCCGTTAAATCCATCGTTAGCTAACTAGTTAGCCTCCTTCACCTACTTCGCGTTCTTGTCTGTTCTGTTACTATTTACAAAGTGTTTAATGGTGGTAGGAAATGTTTACAAACCTACCGTTCGCAGCTCATTTTCCCTTTGCAACATCTTTTTTAAAATGTCATTGACATTTTGTGTTTGTCCTAAGTCCCAACGTAGCATAAAGACAGAACCCTCGTCAACAAGTTTTGACATTTCAGCAACAGCGGCCTCTCTTAACGTCCTCATAATTGAATCGAACTGTGTATATAATGTGACAGGTGTAGACATGTTTAATGTCTCATTACATATATTCGCCACTATGCAAACCTACGGCATCTCAAAGGCACCGAAATGTATAGACATGGAACATCCACTTCAGAACGGAAGTGTTACTCCAAGATGGCGACTGTGTGCCTCAAGGACCTAAGCCAGGCATAACAAATTGCCCTATTACACTGATCTAAGGGACGGCCTAGGGAGCAGCTGCTGCCACCCCAGAAGAAAACTTAGCCATTATAGGAGAACTGTCCAGGCCATTGCCAGATCAACGTAAACGGATAATAATTTCCGTCCATTACACACCGCATAAACTAGCTATGCTACACCCTTCTCTCGTATTGTTTTAAGGACCTAATCGATGCAACCTCTGATGTCAGTTGTTGTTGTGTTTTGTTTTTTAGGAATTACTTATTCGGAAATCATCTAAAGCTCTCCTAATCGTGAGCATTATTGAATCCTCTTCTTAGCTCTATCAAATGACATTTGAGTCGTGGCTGACGTTATTTTTGTACACAATTAATTAGAAATACAGTAGGGCATACATCACCTCAAAAATAAGATTGCTAAATGGCATGATACACAAGCGTTGATGTACTAAAAGGCCTCAGTGTTTAGGGGATACGTCGTGTGCCATTTATAGTACTCTGAGTCATTACTGATTCATTGTAAAACCTTTAGTTTTGTTTTCATTAAAAATCTCATGATGTCTGCAAAATAACTTTTATTGTTGTTTTGATGACCCTTGAAAGTAGTCCAAGTTAATTCAAGGTCAAAATATTTACAGGCTGTAATAATGTACAAGCTCAGTTTCCTCACAGATCTGCTAAGTTAAGTAATCTGCAGTTTCGGACTAGACCTTTTTACTTACCCCAGAGTGGCCTCTTTGTAGAAATTGTATCCTAAAGATTGTATTCCATGGACTTGTATTTTTTTCCATCTCAGTACTGTGGGCCAGACTCCTGTTCCTGCTGAACTGAGCCAGTGTTTCAGTACAACTGTTATCAGCTCAGAAGGCACTGGAGGCCAGGTCCATGTGAACAAGCAAAACACAATAGGCCAATAATATTTCAAGAAGATTAGACCTCAGATGTGCACTAAAGATTTACAGCACTCACCTCACATGTGGTTTATTATGAAATTTAAACATCTGTCATCTCTTAGCCATGTTGGAAGAGGCTGTAAGTTCATGAGAAGGGGAGGATTTAATTATTGCGCAGTTTTTGTGTAAGGGATGGTTAATGTAATCTGTCCCTTGAAAATAATCTGTGTTTTGGACTAAAGCGCAATATATTTTCAAATCATGTTCTCAGTGTTTGTCTTCATCCTACTGTCTCTGAATGGCTATGGACAGAAAATCCCTTTATTACTAGTATACTCTTAAACAGTAGTAGCCTTTGATTTTGTAGGTTTTATATGTTGACTTTCAGCTTGGAGAAGCATGATCTCTTTCTTGCAGTTTCTGTTCAAGTGAAGAACTTAGCCACTGTGAACATAGAGATAAACAATTGCTGCTCACCAGTCAGCTAAGTTCTGCACCCACTCAGAAGGAGATGTCTCATTCGGCTTTACAGCTGCTCTCTCGTCTCTCCTTTGCGTTGTCTCTTCCACAGACTTTGGAACTTGTAGATGTTGGTACGGTTGTAGCTCTGTGGTAATCCCTGGCAATGTGATTTTTCTCTGAAGTTACAAATCAGCATGCCAGGAACCCATACAGCCACAACATGAGCTCAATCTCTCCCTCTCTCTCTCTCTCTCTCTCTCTCTCTCTCACACACACACACACCCCCAAAGAACCTCCTCACATTTGTCCCATGCTTGGTTTAACTCTGGGTATTTCCCTCATTACTCTCCACATCCAGATTAGGACCTCACGTAAACTTGCTGTACATTTCTTTCTCTAGAAACATAATAGGTATATATCTGTTTTATTTACTGCTGTGATGAGAGCAACGGATTAATGCTACAACAGCAGCTACAACATTGTGAGGTATAGGTTTAAATAGGTGTTACTGAAAGATTCCAAACTTGAAATGATGAGCTTGAATCAAGTTGATCAAGCTTAAATGTTAACCTGTCTTCAACATTGCAGTTCCAATGTAATTGCACAGATGATATGATATACCTGTTTATTTATTTTATTTTATTTATGTTATTGTTTTTAGTTTTAGTTTTAGTGATTTAGTAAGGATTGGAACCGTAGTACTTTTATCATGTTTGTAAACTGTCTGTGTTGTTTGTAAAGCGTGTGTCAAGAAGGATGATGACTGGTCTACTGCAAACCAAATCTACCTCCTGGTACAAATAAAGTAACCTGATCCTTAACCACCACTGTCCTTTTCACTGTGGTCAAAAGGCTTCTAAGTGATTACTAAGCACACGTTGAAAGGAGCACAACGAAAAGCAATTCTTCTCCCCAGACTATAGTTTCATAGTTGAGATTGGCATTAGGTTAGATACTTCTTTTAGTACTTGGAGATAGATTTTGATGGGGTCTGCCAGAGATTCCTATTCAGACTTAAAGGTTACAAGACCACCAGATAATAACATGAAAGTAACTTAAGTAATTTAAATTAATTTTAGGAGCACCAATCATAGCTCTGGAACACATGCACTATATTAGCATATTTCAGATGTCTTAGATTCAGGACAGAGGAGAGGTGCTGAACCACAAAGAAAACAGGGCCAGAATGAGACATGTTTGTCCAGAGCAAAAGATGTACGTACAAAGGTGTGGAGGCAGTATACAAATGTATGTAAAGTTACAATGAAGAAGTAATGAATTATGAAAAACCTTCCATAATATTTCTTCTTTAATACAGCAAATACATAATCACAGTGGCTCCAATGTCGCGCCTATTAAAAGAAACAGAGGCTGTTTTGGTCCTATTCTGTGCACATTTGTGCTCTTTAAAAAGAAGAGAGGCTGCTGTTTTAAATGAAACCATGAAACATGGTTAAGGTGATACATAAATTAAATTAAGTTGCACTTAGAGAGTCAATTGCTTGTAATAAAAGCAAAGATGTAGCATGCATGTAGCATGTTGTGATAGAAATGAGACAGTCTGATTGCGTGGAATATCTCATTACTGTTCAGGATCATGTTACGGTGGGAATTTAAGACGGTTGTACAGATTTTGATTCCTCACAGTTTGGGAGACAATACCTAAAACACAAACTCTCTAAGTCAATATAAACATGCAAACACCACATGCCCACATATCACCACGCACACACGCTGGTTTTGAACCCCTGTGAGGCTGTGACCCTGCATTTTGTGTGATGAAAATCTCCACAGCTATAATTATGTCATTATTGTGTCTGGAACAAACCCTGATTACAGGGGCTAATCAAACACTGCTTCCGTACCCCTCTTACTGACATCCTATGTAATCACACATAAACAGCCACTGTTCCCGAAGCCCTCTGTAAACATGGGGATTTACCTATTCAGAAGTGACCATGTGACAGCACTGCAGTATTAAAAGATTTCAAACAAAATCAGACTGTTTTTGTTGTTGTTGTTGTTGATAATTATAATTTTCTATATATGCACACATGTTATGGAGGGTCTTGTTCTATAAGGGCCATAATGTCCCCAAGTACAAGTGACTGTCAATTTCTAGTCAGTTTCTAAAATAAAAATGTTATAAATTAGGCTCTAAACAAACTTTGCGCGGAATGAGTGTCTGGTGCCAGCGCTGAGGGAGGAGTGTTTGCAGATAATGTAAGTGATTTACGCGCAATTGCACCATAATCCACAGATTGCCTATAAAATTCATCAGTAACTTAAGATTTATGAGTCTTATAATTTATGATGCCTGAACATTTTCTGCCAATTATGCATTTTTTTTCCTGAGCATTTTTACTGCACTGTTTTCTGCAAGGTGCCACAGCCCAAATCCAAAGAGAGAAATTATGGAAAACAAAGAGTGTGTGTTTGTATGTGCATGTGTGTGTGTGCACATGTGTATAATATGGTGCAAGTCACTTCTGTGGCAATGCAATAACATTCAATCTTTAGTCTAAACTTTATGCCTGCATGACTCTAAACACAAAGAGAGAGCTATTGCCCCCTCAGCATGCTTCTCATGATATCAGCATGTGATCTTTTGTTTCACTGCTGCCCCCTCCCAATCACAGCTGTGCCCCCCCCCTCTCTCCCTCTCTCTCTCTCTCTCTCTCCTCTTGCTGACCATAGAGGGTCCACTTGGAGCTGCAGGCCAAGAATTAATGACTACTAATGAATGCAGTGTTCCCATGGCCATGGCAATGCAATGATGGTGGAGATAACATTGTCCCACAGCATGTCAGTCTGTCAGTTTCCACCTCCCACAACACCTTTTACTTATTCTCACATGCAATATGATGCATCTCCCTGTCCTCCACCCATACCCTCATTCTGAACCCATAGTATAAGTATGTCCAAGCCTAGATAATGTGAGGACACTCTGCTTCACTCACTAGCTCAGTATTATCACACTAAAGCCAGACTGGGATCTGTCTCCTCTGAGAAAAAACAAGAATGTACGACTGGATGTCATTCATGAGTGCAAAGTCTAATAAGGTGCGAGCCCAATTTTCTCGTCCATACCTCACAAAGCCTTTTCTTATTTCAGCAAACACTTTACACATCTTCCTTAAGTCCTGTGCAGATTTTTTGAATGGGTTACCGTTACACCCTTTTTTTTTCAGAACTATGCTTAAGGTTAGGTATAATTCCACATCATTCGCATTGGCTTTTTAGAGTGTGTGGGTTGTCAGCCAGGCAGGACTAAGGCTATGTCTCAGAAGGTGTGGTTGGGCTGGGCCTGGTGACCATCTGGACTTAAACATCAGGACTACAGCAAGGCAACAGCTTCATCAAGCCACCAGGGCTTGTCTCCCATCCAGTAGATTGTCAGAGACGGCGATGGAAATTTGATATAAAACTTTAATATAAAATGGTCAGTGCTCAATGTGTCCCCAGATCATTACCTCAGATAACTTTGCTCTCTCTCTCTCTCTCTCTCTCTCTCTCTCTCTCTCTCTCTCTCTCTCTCTGTCTCTCTCCCTCGCTCTCTGTGTGTGTATGTCCATCACATGCAGGCTGAATGTATAAATTTCACTGTGTTAACAGTCGTGTTACGATTCTCTCCACTCCCCCACTGACTATGATCAATTGATATTTCAAGTGACGGTAAATATTTTGGCAGAACTTGTATTTAAATCTGATTTTAGGAACAGAATCCTAAAACTTGTTTGAGAAAGGAAGTGATGTAATCAAGAGACTTGCTGTCAAACGCAGAAGCAAACATATAACCAAGATGATTTAAAATGAAACAGCTTATGAACTGTTTACAATAACACATGAACAGAATCTCTTGAACTTCTGTTCCACTGTCTTTAAGCAAAAAAAAAAAAAAAGAAGAAGAAGAAGAAGAAGAAGAAGAAGAAGAAGAAATGCTTAGCAGACTAAAACAGATCTTACCTCCTTTTTGTTTCCCTCTGTCTTACTGAAGTCAAAACAAAAGTTACTCCATCCCAAACGAAACACAAAAAAGAAGAGAGTACAAAGAAATTCTCTGGAGGGGTACAGAGAACTCTGAGGGCTCTTTCAATTGTTCCCTCATCATACTCTCAGGCTCTGAAATGCAGTCACATCAACATCTATAGTGCTCATTAAAGCTTCTCCCTCCCCAAGTTTCACCGAGAATATACGAAGTGCACTTTTGCGGGTACGCGTGTTTGTATGTGTCTGTGTAGAGTTCTCAGACACTGAGCTTCACAGTAATGTAATGCAGTTGGTAGAGAGGCTCTCACACACACCAACACACAAACCAAGTAAACTGTGAGCCTTACTCGTCACCGGTTTCCCCGTCAGTTCCACCCTATTGTCTGCCGGATGCCAAGCATAGCTGCTTTCTGCCGTAGCCTCCTGTCTCATTCTCTATGTATTATGACCACCCCCCCCCCCCACCCCCATTCTCATCCGAGGAAAGTATTGGGCTCTTCAGCGCCCTCAACTCCACATGCTACTCTCTTGAACACACAGAGCTGTGACGTCGGAGTAACTTAAGACAGGACCGTAAAGCACCTGATCATGTATGTAACTATGGCTCTTTTTCAAATATATATGACATATACACCCTCCCAACCCTGTAACCCTTGCTTTTATTGAACTACTACAAACATTATTCCTCTGATAAAACTGTTACACCAAATCTTTATGTTAGTGTCCACTGTTTATAAGCTTCACAATTTAGTGCGTGAAGTTCTGTAGTTTGTCCATACTGTGGTGGAGGGTCCAGAACAAGATTAAATATTCTTATGTGTGATTTGGCAAATTCTGAAAAATAATGTTCCAGATATGGTGATCATGTTTGGCTTTTCGATGTGTAAATGTCCTCTTGGCACATGTTTAGATATTCTGGCTATTTAAGAGCAAGAACTGTGTAGGTTCCACTATTACATTTCAGAGTTACATGTATCATTGAACTGGACACATTAAAACTTTTTCACTTGCGGAATGTAGCACAGGACTGAAAAATATAAAAATATAAGTAAAATAAAGTAAAATTTTAAATAAAAAGATTAAGCTTGCACAGTAAACAAAAACTCAAACGATACATTGCTTAAGTAAATGGACTTACCATGTTTTCAGAATCAGGAACTCCGTTTCTTCTGACACACTCTCTTAGGCTTAAAATTTCAGAAATCTTTCGCTAGGGAAAATGCTTTGTCCTTTTTCCGACCTTAATTCAGCACGCAATAACAAGGAGGCTGCTGAGACAGATGCCTCTCCCTCTTCCTCTAAAATGGGCTTTATGAGTTTACATTGTGCCATTTGTGCTTTAATCTTACCCCACAACAATTCAATGAGCAGTCTGTTGCTATGTCCCATGTGACACAATGCAACTCATTCAGTCCCAGCAGCCTGTGTGGGAAGTCCTGTGCTCTCTCTGTCTCTCTCTTCTCTCTCTCTCTCTCTCGCCTCACTCAACAACTGTCAGGATCCAGAACCAGGCAAATATCACCATTTTGTCTCAATCCTACACAACTACTGGTATCCCAGTCTGACACTAAGACAGAGAGATGTCGTCTCATTCTGTTAGTAATGTTGTTTTTTTGACAATTAGATCGGTCTGATTTTGATGGTAGGCTTTAATGCAGAGAAATGAGAGGGAAATTAATTGTGAATCCGGTCAAGATGATGGAAATGTTTTTATAGAGTGGATGTCTATACTAGGATATTTCAGTTCTGTATCTCCGGAGCACGGGCCTTCTGAGGCTGACTCAAACACCGTCCCTTTAAATTGATGACTTCAAATGTCTGGTATTCCCATCCTGCCACTGTTGCAGACAGAGGGCAGACCAGTGGGCGTCTTCCAGAAAGAGCGGCACCAAAAGCCAGACCATGTAAGGACAGCCAACATGCCCCAAAAATAAATATGAAACATGATTGGGAGAGAGAACTAGAATGAGATAGAGAGTGAGAGAGAGAGAGAGCGAGAGAGAGCGAGAGAGAGAGAGAAAGAGAGCGAGAGAGAGAAAGAAAGAAAGAGAGAGAAAGAAAGAAAGAGAGAAAGAGTTCTCCTGGTCTCACAGATGTTTTTAACTTGGCAGGCATGCTGCTGCTCAGACACCAATGTGATCCATATGTGAAGCTCCCCATAACCCCATAATCTGTGGGATCACAGAGTGTTTCTGTCTGATTCCACGGTGCAGAACTCAAGTGCACTTAATGGGCTCAGACCTCCCCACTGCCACACTGTCCCTTCACTTTGAAAGGCACCTTCTCCTCTACTTTTAGTGTGGTCTGCCTATGGTTTCAGTGCTTGGCTCATTAAACTAACAAAGTCCAGATGCTTGATCAACATGAGCCCTCCTCCACATCCCATCAGCAGTATTCTTTAGAGAACTTTAAAGGAATAACAATCTGGTAGTAAAGCAATAACAAGAGAGGAGAGTAGAATAAATTACTTTGTGCACATTATCAACGAGTAGCGAGAGAGAGAGAGAGAGAGAGAGAGAGAGAGTAAGAGAGAATTATTTGTGCTCATCCAAACTCGTTCCTGTTGTTCACCCGTCACTAATTTGCTTTAAGGATGTCTGAGCCTCATGTGATCCCTCAGCAGTTTGTTCTCCGCTCTCCACAGGTGCACTGACTCACCCTCTACGTGTCCAGGCTGCCTTTTGTGCTCACAAAGCTCTCAGGAAGGAACGCCTCATTTTTGTCCTTTTATTTAAACACTGTCTTTCAGAATTGCTGTTGGCTTTTAAAGACACCCAGCCTGTCACACACTTCTTAGATTACCTGACGCAATCCCATAAATCCACACAGGCAGACAGGGAGTGAAAGAAACATGGCCAGAGTGCTGTTAACTGTGTTATCTCAATCTTGTCAGTTCTCATTCACTCCTCTGGACTCCCTCTCTCAGTTGCACTAAAAGTCATGCTCTTTTAAACATTGCTACATGGCTCCATCTAGTGGTAAAATGCAGAAAAATCCTACGTTAGATGAAAGAAATGCTTGCAAACTTGTGCACGAACACCTTAAGCTATAGTGCACCAGACCAGTCCTTGAGGGACAGAGTTCGGCTGCTTTTTGATCACATTGTCAGAAGCTGATTTCAAATTATGAAACAAGTATGTAAATTCTTCAGCTGATGAGAACCTTGTCATGGTAGGTAGAAAGAAAATCCAACAGGATTTATCAACTTTGAGTTCTACAACCCTTTCTCAGATACCTGAAAAAGTGAAAATGCAACAAATGTTTCCGCACTAAAAATAATAATTCCAGTAACATCTTTTTCAGGCTTTCCAATGGATCAATTTTAAATCTAAGGTAGAAAGAAAGAAAGAAAGAAAGAAAGAAAGAAAGAAAGAGATAGAAAGAGAGAAAGAAAGACCTGAAAGTGGATCTTACTCTAAGGTGAGAAAGGGGTAATGGAGAAGAAGGTTTTGGTTTCCTTAAATAATTATGGTACGTGACAAACTGATATTTAGACACTGTCAGTCTTAAAGTGTCCTGAGTGCTGTGAGCTGAAGAAATGACAAATGTGGAAATCACTGACATGATCACTGACACTGACACTGACAGTTCTGGCCAGCAGGTGTCTCTCTTCTCATTAATGACAACAGGGAGTTTACAATATTTGGCCAAGAAAAAAAACTTACTTGACAATCTTAGCCTGACACAGTATGTTCAGAGAACAAAAAAGGCTGCTAATTCCACTTTATACTTCACAGAAAAAGAATAATAGGCTTTGGAGGAGGTTTGGAATAATATAATATTCAGCCTGAAGAATTCGGTAAACCACTGAGATATACTGCACACAGACAAGTGTCAGGGTGAGCAAATCCCTCCATTGCTTTTCACTGTCTTATAGACTGGGCCCTCAGCACTCTTAAGTGGACAACAACAAGCTCAGAACTTGAAGAGGTTGTTTGAAGCAACATCATGATCAAGCAGAAATGAAGATGAGTCACCTGCTCCAATTCACGGTCTGTCTCGTGGCCTTGTCCTTGGCCTGGTGCACAGCTCTGGTTAAGACCACCACAGGGGGGTGTAAGCTCCCCCCAGCAGCCCAGCTAGAGCTCCTCTCTCTGGGCCAAAGGCACCTGTTGGCAAATCTTTTGAAGAGCATAAGCTGTCTGTCTGACCTAGCTGAAATAGTGAGTAAAGAGCCACTATAACAGATGAGGGTCCTAGAGGGGCATCAGAAACATGGTTGGCAGATTGGAGGAGCCCAAGCTCAGCTTGGATGAAGCTTCAGGTGCTCACTGCCAGAGTGAAGAAGTTGCAAAGGGCAATGCATGAGCAGAGACACAGACGGAGTTCTCTGAGATCGGGTAGGGATTAACTGTCTTTGTGTGTGTTTGTGTGTGTGTGTGTGTCTGTGTGTGTGTGTGTGTGTGCGCGTGTGTGTGCGTGTGTATATGTTTGTGTGTGTGTGAGTGCATGTGTGTGTGTTTGTGTGAGTGCATCTGTGTGCGCATGTGTGCGTGCGTGTGCAAGCATCCACATGTACTTCAATCAAATTTTTGGTTAAAAACATACCAAAATTTTTGGTCTGCAAAAACCTGTTTGTTTTGTTAAAAATCCTAAATACGCCTTTATTTGCTTATATAAATCCCTCTTCTCCACCAGAGACAGCTGGGTATCTGATATAGCATACTGCGAGAACAAAACAAATAACTAAGGTCAATTTCTGTTTATCACAGATGTCTGACAAGAGAAAGGAAAAACATTCCACAATCTCTGAGAGGCTTTGCTTAGGACAGTGAAAGCTCCTCACAACTAATTTCCCTTCTTCAAACTCTGTCCTCATTCATATGATGTACTTCAGTCATGTGTACTATCCAAGGAAGAAAAGGCCCAGGACTGACTTCACATTCACATCTCCCCTTACATTTTATGAGTAAATATTTCACCTTTGATAAGTTGTCATTAATGTACAGTTGCATGAAGGTGTTTGACCACATTGTCATTGCAGTTTGGGTTCAATAAATCTTACAGGAAAGTTAGTATATTTTGCAAAACACTGATCCTGGGCAGTTATTTTTCATTTTGTCCAAGAGGAAATTTGTGTTGCAAAAATCAGAGCCTCTTCATTTATTCACCTGCCAACTGTGATACAGTTTGTTAGGTGTGGCTTTGGAAATTGCAGATCATTGTTGGAGGTCACATCAGATGGTTCAAGTCAGAGAGATTAAATATGGTTTTGTAAGACTGCTGTGCCCAAACAATGTAAAGGAAGCACGACCTTTTACCCACTTTTCAGATTGGATCCCCACTCCCACCCAAACACTTTTTCTTCATTTTTAATTTATTTATCAGGAGCGGCTCCAAGTGCAAAGGGTTGGTTACCTTGATTAACAGCTTGAGATGAAATGAATATGGAACTGCTATTGAGAAGTTATTGCATCTTCAGTTACACCTCAAGTCAACTCTGTAAATTTTAAACTTAACAGCAAGCCCTGTATGAACAGCGGGACCATTTTAAAGTTTTACGCCCCCTATGGGTAACCTTAATTGAAGAGCTAAGACTCACCCCAAAATATCTGAGTGAGCAAGGTGCTTGTAATAAAACATGTAACAGCTCAGAGGCACAATCGAAAACTCAGAAAATTTATAATGATACACAATTTATTCTCTTAATTTTATTTGTTCAGTATAAATTCAAGAGATACGTGCAAAGGGGGAAGGCGGAGATTACTTAAAATACACAAACTGCACAATTGTTTGACTTGATACACGATGTAGGCTAGTGATGGTTTAGGAGGCGGCTCCATAATGAACTCTGTTTGAGTCCTGTCATATCGGTGGCGCTGCATATTCTTACTCGAAGGTAAGAAAATATTGATAAGAGTTTGATAATCTTTATGGGTGAATTCCGCGTTCAGGCTCTCAAACGGAAGCAAGGGGTGTTGTTATACTGCCTGCATGCGTTAAAACCACTTGACAGGGCACATCGCAGAGAAAAGTGTTGAAATAATGAGAAGGGATAAAGACAGAAATCAAGAATCAAGAGAAATCCAGACAGGTTATCCGATTCTCCTACGCCAGGTAACCAAGCAAGCGTGTATTTTACATTGGCAACAAACATGAAATATGTGGTAATTATGCGATTAAATGGGTGGCTCGTTGTTGGTCTAAATGGATGTGTTATGGTTTCGGTCGCTCACCGGGAAAAGAAAAATGCGGCAGGCTGCTATAAGAGCACTCGTCATAGAGAGCTATGACGACCTGTTCTGGTAAAGAAGGAAATTAATTTTCGCGAAGCGCTACTCTGTGACCATACGCACAAGAGGAACTTTGAGCTGGCAATCTGCAGTGTTCCAGGCATTGTTTGCATGAGCAGTTTTTATCACTGAATAGAACACAAAACTTCTGTTTTCCTCCAGTTTGGAAATACTGACAGACTGGCAACTTTTCAGGTGGCGTACAATGGTCCTATGGCAGATGGGAAGTGCGGGTGAGTGCGGAAGGTTGTTTGGCACTGTTTTGGTCAGCAGTGAACATCCTCAGAGACCCCTTTTAAGCGTCATTCTCAAATGCATCCCATCATTGCTTAACAAACAACTATCAATCATATCATGCTGACTGTCATTGATTATATGTTTATATAAAATTGTCCATTTTAAGGAACATTAAAGTGTTACGGCTGTACCAAATGATGTATATTGTTCAGCTCGTGCAAAATCGGAAACCAAATAACCTAACAGAGCGTTGCCACGTGAATAGCGCCCTTTTTTTTCATTTGGCACGGTAAACATTGTCAGTGTTATACGTAAGTTGTATACAACAAACTCGGTATTATTTTTTTCCGCCGAGATCTTAACTGCAAGCTTCCTCGACTTTGGACTTTGGACAATAAAATTGAGCCATTCAAAACAGAGGGATGACGGATGCATAATCCGCCTTATCCCTTCTGGGAGAACTACTGCTGATTTTAATTGCAAGGCAGTACAAGTTATAAAGTTATAAGGCTCGGTATCTTTGTGACAAATGAGCGTCTGTCTCAGGGAAGTTTAAAATGCTCTGAATATGCCAGGCTCAGGTACAAACATAGATCCTGTTTTTGCCAGACGGTTTCAATGGTACACGTTCATTCAAATCCCGTTGTGTGATAAGTACCAGTTCATTCCATAAAAGCAGCGTGACCCTTGTTTGCAGAGGTGATCTGGATAACATGGTCGATTTACGTCATCAGCCATTTGCACTCTCCTCTCTTCCCCACCAAGTGTAAACATAAAGTCTCACGCAGCCACTCATAGTCCGGTCTTCCTCCTTTGCTTCTTTTACTTGAAATGATCTATTATGTTGCTGGAAATGTGTTTAAATGCTGAAGAGACAGAGTGAGAGAGTGTGTGTTGAAGTATTAATAAACATGGTGCCTTGGCACGTTTTTTGGAAGATGTGAGTCTCACCCTGGTCTTAACATCTGTTTCATTTGATATTCAAACCCTTATGAGACAATGTGTGTTCCTTTTCAATGTGAAGACAGAAAATGAAACGGAGTTCTCAGTTACAACACTGACACCCTGTCCTGATCTAACTGGGCCAATAGTGACGAATTCTAATGGAAAATGGTGGGCAGAGGGCCTCTCATTCTTAATCTTATGGTAATAACACTGGAGAATTTCTGTTGTGTTTGTACCCAAGCTGTACCACATGAGTTATGTAAGTCCACAGAAATCATGTGAGCCACAGTTAATGGCCATAAATAGCCTACTCAGCCATGAGAGTGTGTCCAAACCGTCGCACAGAACTCCCTTCTTCCTGCTCCTCTGAGTAATTCTGAGCAGTAGGGTAAGTAGTAGAATTGTTCATCCGTGAAGCTGCATGCACACCATTACAGATGTATCTTGGCTACTTTGTTGAATATTGTTACTTAAAGATGTGGAGCCAAATGTAGAACATGTGCTCCTAGTTCTCCTCCTGACGTAGGTAATGAGATGATGAATGAGACACGGCATGCACAGATTCTGTTTGGCTCTGTGATGCATTTGCATCATTTCAGTTTCAACAAATAATATATTGAGTTATGAACATAATTCCAATGTCTGAATCATTAGAGTTAACTCAATGCTACAAGTTTGTCATCTTAATATGAGTGTGAGGAATGATACACCTCCGTACCAATGCACAGACTTTAAGGGTCTGATCTTAAGACTCAGGATCTTTATCCTCTTCCCCTTAAAATGGAGGTACATTATTTACAGTTATTCATGTGGTCTGTGTTGTTCTGTGCTTGTGCTGCGAGTGGTTCCGCTGGGATTACACAGAAACACAATCTCTGTGTGTGAGTTGACAGCATTTTCAGCAACTGCAAAGGCCTGAATAAAAATGTGTAGTGTTAGTAGATCATTTAGAAATATTCTAAACTTGTTACCAAAATCACATAAGGATTATTATGATAATGATGGTTTGTGTCGTCTGAAGTGATTAAATAGCGAAAAGAGACTGACATTTCTGTTTTGTAATGTATAACAATGGTACTAAAAGGACCGCAACTTCAAACCACATGCAACTGTGACACACAGACATCATTTATGTTGCAGGTCTGCTAGCTTATAGTGTTTGGCTCATTTCTGGCTGTCATGCAGAGATATTGGTTGGCAACTGATGTATCATGAAACAGTGGTGCCTTGTGCATCTCTTTCAAGCCAACCGTTCTTTCCAAAGCTTATGTGAACTTTGCTGTTGTTTGTTTGTTTTAAGGGTGGAGGTGAGGACTGTGTACTAGGCGGTTGAAGGGGAGATTTAGTGAGGAATCGGTTCCAAATCCGCCTTAATTTGGATCAGGATTAGTGTTAAGGGGTCCAGTAGGCAAAGAGAAATCTTAAAGACATTCCTGTAGCTTGGGTGACTGCTACACTTGGACTGTCTGATCAGTCAGGTACGTACACGGCTGTCTCCCCCCTTATTTCTCCAGATAGAAGCAACCAAATGATTCTATTTATGGACATATCCATGTAGGGACTGTCTCTCTTTTTAGTGATGTTGGCATTTGGAATCTGTTTGTTACCAGTTTTTATGGAACTGTTATGATGTGACATTTGTATGGGAAATAGCTGTAGTCAGTTTTGCTTTGATTAGTCATAGTCTGGGATTATGATACACCACATTCTTTTATTGAGTTAAATGCAATGATGCGAAGGTTTAAACTGTCTGATGGCTGAAATTTACGTTATGTCCCCAAGGAACAGTGATAGTTTACTGTTGACAGTTCTGCATTGTGACTGCAAGTATTTCATGTACTAATTCCATGGTTTTTTTCCCTTGTATTGCTCTGATATTCTGAGAATAAGGCATTCTGTTGTTATAATCTCTAAGCCTCTCTCTCACGCTCTCAATCTCCCACTCCTTCTCTGTCTCCCTTTCTATGTCCATATGTGTATGTTTGTTTGTGTGTGTGTAGAAGAGAGAGAGAATCTGGTGTCTTTTTTTTTTTTACTTTCACTATCTCTCAATCTCTTGCTTTGTGCACATGTAACCACAGCCTGGTTGACTTTCTCTTTCTCTATCCGTGTTTTATAGATCTTCTGTCATCTGCTCATGTTCCGTTTTGTTTTTTTTCGTAGCCTGTAAAGTTTTTTTGGTGTGGATATGCAGTGGTCGTAACATCTGATGAAAAACAGAGCAGTTTATGAGGTAAGATATGCAATCACACATGCCTCTACTTTCTACAGATCCTGGTTCCAAAGCAATAGTAACTTCCAGAACATCTCATTGTAAAACGAAGGAAACACTTTTGCCACATGTTGGTAATGCAAAATTAGACATGAAAGAAAACTACTGTACTATGTACTAATTGTTAGCGTGATATTATCATTCTTGCAACAAGACCATATTACAAATATGATCTTTACAGAGAACAGGAACTGGCCGCTTCCTCTTGTGCTCATTACGTCAACAAAACACTAACTGTGAATTCGTAGCACTTAGAAACATAAATATGACCTTAAACCAAAGAGCAGGGTGTGTGCAGTGCCCATACACTCAAATAAGAACTTGGTGGATGCTAGATTTGAAGTTTCTTTCATTATTATTTTATATGAGTAGATGATGTCAGTGTCCAATGAGAATGGAGATGGAGGTACTCGAAAGAGTGGAAACAAGGACCAGAAAAAGGTACGAACGTTTACTATGAGCCAGTGTGAAAAAAGTATTTTGTTACATTGTCATGTTTGTTTAAAGAAAATAAGTAAACAGGTATTTTTAAATTTCTGTAATACTGTATTTAACGGGATAATTTTCAAGTTGGACGTGACATGACAGTTTTGAACCTGACTGTTGTTGTTGCATGCCATGCCGTGGTATATGAGATCTTATTGATTCCTGTAGATAGAGTACATGTGCTGGAGTGCAGCACATCTCATTGTTTTATCTCATCGTTTCTGGGACTGGTCCAATGACAGATTCTGTCAGGTCAAACCAAAATTATTTTACCATATTTTTCTCCTTCTCATGCGCGTGTAAAACATCCTATTTGCGTGCTGAGCTTTTCTGGATTAGGCAGGATTTGATTTTTGCCTTATTCCAGTCAGCTGTGTGATTTTTTTGTATTATTTATTTATTTAATTTATATCCTAGAATGCTGCTATGCTTTAGGATTATGTAATGGTACTCACACTCACAGTACAGTCTGGTTTTGTCTGTAATGCAGAAAGAAGATGTTATTAGACAGATCCCGGTTAATGTTGGACCACAGTTAAAGCATGCTCAGGGGCTTATGTAGATTCCAGTCATTTCTAGGAGAGTAGTGCTAATGTAAAATCCATTGAGAGCAGGTGTCTGTGATGGATCCTCATATGCTGAGCCTGTGTGTACAACAGATATAGTGTACCTCTGTAACCATAGGTAATCAGGTATTCAGAGGCCACGTTACATAACAACTGGATCTGAATACTTGTCATGTCAAGCACTATTTACTGATTCCACCGAACACATGAGAAAAACTGTTTCGGGTTATCAGCTATGGATTGGAATTTGATGCTGGTGTTGGATCAGTGATTAGAAGAGAAAAACTGAATGATGTAAGCTACAGGAAAGAATTGTTGAATGGTACTCTTAACACGAAACATTCTTATTAATGCATTCTACGAGAAGTTTTGTAAAAATCGGAAAGACAGAGGGAGAATTTCTAAATGAACTAAATGAGGTATATAATATGAATGTCCACCAGTTCAACCACTTGTGTTAACTTAAGATAAATATCATAGTTTTCTATTTTTCTCAAATGTTACCAACCCTAGCCAAAAGAAATATGTCCCATGAGCTTGATTATGATACAGTTGTGACATGTCAACAAATGTAGTATCAACTTCATGGAAATGCTTAACCAAACATTGAACCTGTGTTTGACTTCCTTGTCTTTTGTGTGTTTCTTTTTTTTTCCTATCATTGTTTGCAGTTTTGATAACCACCGCATGTACAGCTTTTCAAATTGACACATGACACATCCTTGTTATTGCTCAGTGGATGTACTTTACTGGTAGCACATAGCATGAAGCCTGTGTAACTGTGTCCATGTCTTTGGTTCTAGCCCACAGCTGATGCTGTAAAAGGAGCCATTCAGCTTGGCATCGGCTACACAGTGGGAAATCTGACATCCAAACCCGACAGGGATGTTCTCATGCAGGACTTCTATGTGGTAGAGAGTGTCTTCCTTCCAAGGTACTATACGCACAACTTGATATAAGAGCAGTTCACGAAGCTTATGGACTGCAAAGTGATGTAATAATGGCTTAATTATCGCTTACTGTTTTGTCGCTTATTAAGACTTGCTGTTAAGTGGTTATGGTCTGTGATTCCAAGCAACATTTGTTGGTGCATTCTTTTCGTATCAGTGAGGGGAGTAACCTGACTCCAGCACACCGCTACCCAGACTTTCGTTTCAAAACGTATGCCCCTTTGGCATTCCGCTACTTCCGGGAGCTATTTGGAATTAAACCAGACGACTATTTGGTGAGTTGATGGAGTTTCTGTGAAACTTGCATAACAAGTGATAAGGATCACATCACATGACCGAAGAGCATTTGCAGAACTGTCAGAATCTACTGCTTACACAAGACTACACCACTGGCTGTTTTATGAAAGATAATTGTAGTGTCTTGTTGCATATTGTTATGTTAATGATCTACTGGTTGTGTGTGATCTGCAGTATTCTATTTGTAAAGAACCGCTGATAGAGCTATCTAATCCGGGGGCCAGCAGTTCCTGGTTTTATCTAACCAGCGATGATGAGTTCATCATTAAGACTGTTCAACACAAAGAGGCTGAATTCTTACAGAAGCTTCTTCCTGGCTATTACATGGTGAGTGATTATGAAAACCCCTCAGAAAAAAGATTGTAATACGGGATAGTTGTATCATAGTGTCTCTCACTTGCTTTTTTCATGGAATGTCTTGATTTGCATTTCAGAAATGTATAAACATCTTATGATATACATAATTAAATTTGTTGCAGTTCATATGGGATATATATATATATACACACATATATATATATACACACCTACATACACACACACATATATATGTGTGTGTGTGTGTGTGTCTGTGTCTGTGTTATATTAAATGTTCTCTCATTTTTAATATTCACATTACAGAACCTGAATCAAAATCCTAGGACACTCTTGCCTAAGTTCTATGGACTCTACTGTGTCCAGTGTGGTGGTGTGAATATCCGGCTAGTGGTAATGAACAATATTCTACCTCGGGCCTTGAAAATGCACTACAAGTACGACCTGAAGGGCTCCACATACAAGCGTCGAGCCTCACGCAAGGAACGGGCTAAATCTTCACCCACCTTCAAAGACCTAGACTTCCAGGAGATGCATGAAGGCCTTTACTTTGACGCAGACACTTACAATGCCTTAATGAAGACGCTACAGCGTGACTGTCGGGTGAGTTTAACCTCTCTAGTCCATTGCCACATTGCCACACAAAGGCAAATCTGAGTTTTTCTAACAGATATTTGAGGATAATGTTCTCTTTTCACTCTCTATCCCATTATTTGGGATCTGTTCTGGCATGACAATGGCCCATGCATGAGGTATTACAGAGGGTTGAGATATTCCTTGAAAAGTTTTGCTCTCTGAAGAACAGAACCTTAATCCTATTGGTACTATACTTATGTAAGCATGAGTATGACAGACCTTTCTCACTCCATGAGACCTCTTTACTGAGCTGATTAAAGTCATTTCTGGCAGAGGGAAACTCTTTCTCTTTCTCTTATGAAGATTATCCAACACATAACAACTCAGTGCAGAGCAGCTGATTCATTAAAGAGCTTAAAAACTGGTCTGAGGCAGTAAGGCCTGGCATTATTAGAAACTACTGTTTAGGATCCAATGAATTGAGTCAGGCCACATCGAAAGTGTGCTGTGAATCCATGTGAGGTAACACCCAGCTCATGTGGACTTACATTGATTTCAACATGACAATACTATTTGTTTAGTGGGTTTGAATGTTTCTGCTCGCACATTAATGCACTTGATGAATCACAATGGGACATTTGATCTGTTAATCTATAATAACATGTTAGGGCTTTTGAAAATTATTACCCATTTAGGGTGCAGACATTGGCAGCACTCTTCTTTGTTGGAAGGCTATTAGAAGATTGTAATTATCAAAAAGATCCTTTTTACTTATTACCTTAATACTGAAATATTAGCAAGACCTTTGTGTAGGATCTTGGTTTTGATTCGATGTTAGAGAACTTCACTGTCAAATGTATGTCTTTGTCAGGTGTTGGAGAGTTTCAAGATCATGGATTACAGTCTGCTGTTGGGAATCCATGTTCTGGATGCTAAGATGAGAGACAGGGGAGGCAGAGGAGACAGCAGGCGGCAGGGTGGGCAAAAGGTCCTCTACTCCACTGCCCTGGAGTCCATCCAAGGAGGCAGCAAGGCAACAGAACCTCTCGCCGATAGCGATGATTACACGTGAGTAGAGCTCCACCTTCATAGTGTCATATTTGAATGAATGACTCATCTGATGAAACATACATAAAATGTTATCGCCTAATTCTCTCTTACACGTAAATAGTCATTATCCATAAGTGTCATAATGTCTAAAACTTTACCATGCCACTAGAACCTTTATTTGTTTGTTGGCTTGTATTAATTTCTTTTTCTTTCTTTTTTTTTCATTTTTATAGAATGGGTGGAATTCCTGCTAAACACAAAGATGAGAAGCTGCTCATCTTTTTAGGCATCATTGACATTCTTCAATCCTACAGGTACAGATAACAACAGCTTACTGGTGTCAGGATTCTCTTTCTCTCATTAGAAATGTTGATCTTCATTGTACACTCACCATGACACTGGAAGCACCACATCTTCTGTTCCATAGCCAAAAGACTTCATCATCACTTGAAGATGTTTGTTTTTATATTGCTATGCCTTGACTTTCTTTTGTAGATTCATCAAGAAGGTGGAGCACTCATGGAAGGCTCTGGTGCATGATGGTGTAAGCAGCTTGAATTTTTATCAGGAATTTTACAGTGTATATGATATATATACTGTGTCTATTTGGTTGGGAGTAGGTTCAATCCATTAAGATTGATCATTTTTCTGTCTTGCAGGACACAGTGTCAGTCCACAGACCTAATTTCTATGCTGACAGATTCCTTAACTTCATGGGCACTGTCGTATTTAAAAAGATAAATCGTAAGTGCTACAGTACTTACCTATTATAAAAAATAAAATAGGTCTGAGGTACTACAGCGGACAATCCCCTCCTGTCTCCCTCACTCCCTATCCTTTCTCCTCCTTCTTGGTGTAGCTCTCCGTGGTGCTTCCTCTCGAAGGAAGCGGAGTTCCATCCAGCCCATCAGGTCCTCCTCACAGGAGGTCCTGTCAACAACAAAAGAGGAGAAAGAGGAGAGGAAAGCGCAAAGCATGGAAAATCTGGACGACAAAGGTAGATTCACTCTCTGCTAAGATCTGTAATGTCTCTTGCAATGTCACATTGTCTTACAGAAGAGGACAACATGGACATTATTTATGCATATCACTCAGATGTTACAGTCCCCCTTTTTGAACATGGGCCAAATGGTTCTTATATAATTGGAAAATGCTTTTGTGTCTTGAAATGACAGAGTTGGGCTCCCCACAGCAACCTGATGTTGTCCCAACCTCTACCACACTGAATTCTGCTGTCTCAGCTGCTACCATATCCTCTGCCTCATCTCTAGACACTGTCAAGGAGGACCCAGAGGAGCGGCCTAATGGCAGGTACCTGTCTAACTTATGTTTTTCACTTTTCAATTCCAAAGACCCCGTTTCAGACTCTGTCGCTTTGTGGGTCTCAATTATACACTCTTACTAACATTATGTCATTTTATATCATAAAGTCTTGAATGTATTGGTCCCATTATCTTTTATATCTTGAGACGTAGATGATGTGCACCCTGACTGACTGCTTCTTGCTCCTTCCATTTTTCCTCTTTCCTCTCTCCACAGAGGTGACCATCGGACATCTAGCTCAACTCTGGCGCTAGATGACTGTGCACCTCCATCAGCATCCAGCCAAAGCACACCTGAGTCTGTGTTGGATGTTTACTTGGTAAGTATATGTAGCTGTGAGACAACTGTAACCACAGCCCTCAGTGCTTGTGTCTTTGACACAGTTAGAGGCTTTATTTCATATTTTTGATACGTCTCTGTGAAATCTTCTTCTTTAAGTCCCCCCTGCTCTGTCATTGCGACAACACAAAGCTGTACATCTCTATGACGACACTGATTCTGTACTGCATCTGTATTGATAGTCCTCCTATTTTATATAGTAACTGGTTCCTAAAGAAAGACACCACTTACCACCAATTATTCATAAATGTCCACAGATATGGTCACTGAATTTAAATAGCCATTCAGCTTGGTTTATGGGAAACTTTGTGCTTATCATATAGCGTGTACACTTTGACATTGTTGGCCAGCTTTTAAACTGCTACTGACTACTCTGCTCTGGACTTTTTTTTAGTGAGAAGAAAAAGGCAGTGAAGGGCAGCATACCATGGCTGTGAGAGGAGGATATAGAGTTCAAATCCATTTCACTGTATTTCACACAGAACTTTGCTGATTCGCTCAGTGAGATTGCCTGCTACTTTTGTCTCACCTGCCATGCAAAACATGCAGCGCACTGTGCCTATGATTTCTCTAGCTTCGTTTTGCTGCTGTTCCACATAGGACTGGGCAGACCATGTGTTAAAAATAAGGAATGAGTGGTTACAAAACTATAGAGCAAAGGTTCTTGGCATTGCCTGTTTACTTCATACCCACTTGTAAGGGTAACCGTTCGAAAGGCTGTTTTTACATATCAAATACTATGAAGCTCTGTCGCTGTAATAGTAACACCCACACAACAATGATGCCAATTCATTCAATTTCCATTTATTTATAAAATTTAAAAAAAAATACTGATTATGTTTGTATTAGGAAACTCCATCAGATATTTCCTGTAGGCACTTTAATTTGTGAAAAATATTCATTCCAATGTGAAATAAAGTGCCAAAATGCCCATAGGGTTTTTAATTTAAGAATAAAATTATGTAATGAAAGAGTGATTCACATTCCTTGAGACACATTTATAGATTCAGTTCATATATATAGTATGTCTGAGGTTTTTAACAATGTGTCTATATGTTTAAAGAGTTTTACAATGTATTTATGTAGGCCTGATAAACTGCTACTGTTATATTAAAATGTAGATATATATGTGCCTATGTGTGTTTGTGTTTGTGTGTGTGTGTGTGTGTGTGTGATGACAGCGTGTGTGAATGTGGGGGGAAGGTGATATGTGGAGTTTGCATTTTTGTCAGGGCTCATGTAAAAATTGCAAAATGTAACTCCAAAAGGGTGTAAATTATGTTTATTTTTCATGCAACTGGTGTGTGTGAGAGAGTACACACTTCTGCTACACTTGTATTACATTTAGAATTCAAATATTTTTAAACATTTCCTTTTTAATCATTTACATTTATATTATGATTCTGGTATGACAGCAATGACCCTCCATTTTTTTTTAAGATTCGATTAGCAAAGCTTCAAGTTAGTTGATGCGTTTTGAATATACTGGCCTCTACTTTGTGCTGTGAATTTAACCCCCGAAACTGATGTTTTCCTTTGAACGTGTTTTCCGGCAAAATTACGATTAGATAATTCAATGAGTCATTCTTTAAAAGGCCAATGAGACTATGTATAATAAACAATTCTCCAGTAACCTTACTACACTGAACTGAATGATCCTAGTTGAAAACACCCTTTCTGGAATGGTGAAACTCGCCTACAGATGATCACATGGTACAGCAGTGAAAAAAGACGCGTCGACTCACCTGCAGAGACACGCCCAAACCTGGTAGATTCAGGAAATCTGGGAGTGTGTACAAAAATCCAATCTTTTTATCTTCTGTGAGATATTCGCCTTGGCTTTTGGTTTTTCTTTCATCTTACTTGGTGTTTAATAATCACCATCGATTACTAACCAGTTTCAGGTAAGCGACGTTTATTTGATATTTCCTAGAGGACTTTGCGAATAAGGTATTTCACTGCCATTTTTGGCATGGTTTCGATTGCCTATTGTTCTCGGAAGTAAGATGTGTGAAAACAACTACGCGAATTATGAAGCAAATGGAACAGAATGCCCGTGTTTTCGACTTAACTTAGAACAGCTCGCTTAGTGTTTACTCTACTTAGTGACTTTGCCCTCTTTGTAGGCCATACTTTTACTGAGCTTGTGACAGCGAAACGCAGCGACCTGGCCTACCCTTTACTAGGCTCACTCTTTTTGTGGTCGTAGAAGTCATACATGCGTTACAGGAAAAAACGTTTACTCATGTCTGGTAGTTGTTAGTAGACAGAATGACAGGTGTTAGCACTTCACTGTTAGATATGTGTCCAGACAGTATCTCGATAAAAAATTTACGGGTCAAAATAAAAAGAAAAACTTAAGTAAACGAAGAACACAATGTATACTGAGGCCAAGTACTTGGTACAGGCTTGGAAATTAAACAACATCTCATCACGCTGAAAGTCTTGTATAAAAATACTGAGCAGACAGGCACTTATTATCTTGTCTACCATGACCAGAAGAAGAGATCTCAGTTACTGTGAAAAAGTGGTGATTGGTGCAATGTTGCCTAGAGATTCAGTAACATAGAGTATATAACATACTCAAGTTGCACTAGGAGCAGTGGCTTTAGTGATCTTAACATGGAAGTGTGGAAGATATCAGCAACTTTGGTCAAAAGCTGTGGTTGAGTGTGCATAGTACTTTACCATCAAAGTAGGCACACTGTTTTGAGGTGCAAGGGTAATTACTCTTAACTCTGAAGCAGCTGACAGTAGACCTCAATCTATGGCAAGAGCACGCAACAGAATTTTACTCAAGGTCATGATTGTCTTTCATTGCATTAATTCTTAACATACATGCTTTTTTCTTTCTAATTGGTGCAGAGAACATAGGAAGTGGTCTACTGACAAAACTTACTTGGTCAGATGAGTCACCCTTTAACCTGTTCTCAACAAGCTTGTGTGTGCATGTGTGACACACATCAAAAGAAATCTACAGCTCTGAGAGCATTGTTTTCCCACAGTGAAGGGTTCTGACAGCTGTGTCATAGTGGGGTGCGTTTCCTGACATGGTTTTGGTCATTTCAGCATTTTAAAAAGCCCCAGCAAATGTCAGTAATACAGAGCCATTCCGGGTGATCACCTTAATCCTGTAGTGGTCCCATTTCTATCCTTATGAGAGTGGACAGATGTGGGATGAAACTGCCCCTGTGTGAAGGGCGTGAGTGGTCACTGGATGGCTTGATCAACATGAAAGTAATGCAGACCATACACCATCACTGCCTCAGTCATGAGATCTTAACCGAAATGAATGTTTCTTCAGTGGTGCCTGAGGTTATGTTTGGCTAAGGTTATGTTTTTGTTACCTCCTTTCAACAGCGTCGCAGAAAATTGTAGAACTTATACCACAGTGTGTTGATGCTGCTTCAGTGGCTTTGGGTGACCACTTGGTGACACGTCATGTTGGTGTTTTACTTTAGTGCTTACTCATGTGTATCTGTAGATTTTGAAGAATATAAATGAAAGAGGCTTTTGAGCTTAGTGTGGCTGGTTTTTCAGTACGAGTCCCCAAAATAAGATTACGAGTTTTCTACATCAAAAAAATGTCTTTTCATAGTCTATGAGTTCTTTTTCCTGGAATGAAAGCCATCTATGTGATGGAATGTTTAATCACATCTGTCAAATATGCGACAGGGTGACGTAAGGGCTTCAGGTATAAAACTCAGAACGTTGAATGTTGTACTTAGGAGCCTCTTTATCAGCATCATGTACATCCATGATCAGAGCAGAATTTAAGCATAGATCTCTTTACATGTCAGCGAAAACTCAACCCTCAGTTTCCTCTAGATTGTGTGAAATATAACATCGCCAGAGTGGTGATATCTGATAGTCGTGAATGGGTACAAAGTTTCAGCCCTATTTTTGTGCTATTTCAGGTTTTTACGCTGGAGAATGCATGGCCTCCTTAACTCTAAATCACCATTATCTTGCCTACTGTGACCATATGTATGTATGGATATATGTACACTCACTGAGCAATTTATTAGGAACACCCGCACACCTACTTATTCATGCAATTATCTGATCAGCGAATCGTATGGCAGCAGTGCAGTCCATAAAATCATGCAGATACGGGTCAGGAGCTTCAGTTAATGTTCACATCAGCCATCAAAATGGGGAAAAAAATGTGATTACGATTGTTGGTGCCAGATAGGCGGGTTTGAGTATTTCTGTAACTGCTTATCTCCTGGGATTTTCACGCACAACAGCCTCTAGAGTTTACTCAGAATGGTGCGAAAAACGATAAACATCCAGTGAGTGACAGTTCTGCGGACAGAAACGCCTTGTTGATGAGAGAGGTCAACAGAGAATGGCCAGACTGGTTCGTGCTGACAGAAAGGCTACGGTAACTCAGATAACCACTCTGTACAACTGTGATGAGCAGAAAACCATCTCAGAATGCACAACACGTCGAACCTTGAGGCGGATGGGCTATAAAAGCAGACGACCATGTAGGGTTCCGCTTCTGTCAGCCAAGAAGAGAAAGCTGAGGCTGCAAAGCTAGACACTTGAAGGCTGGAAAAACGTAGCCTGGTCTCATGAACCTCATTTCTGCTGAGGCACACAGATGGTAGGGTCAGAACTTGGCGTTAACAGCATGAATCCATGGACCCAACCTGCCTTGCGTCAACAGTCCAGGCTGGTGGCGGTGGGGTAATGGCGTGGGGAATGCGTTCTTGGCACACCTTGGGCCCGTTAATACCAATCAATCATCGCTTGAGTGCCACAGCCTATTTGAGTATTGTTGTTGATCATGTGCGTCCCTTCATGGCCACAATTTTTCCACCCTCTAATGGCTACTTCCAGCATGATAATGCACCGTGTCACAAAGCAAAAGTCGTCTCAAACTGGTTTCATGAACACAACAATGAACGTGACAGGCTGTTTTGAGAGCAAAGGAAGACCTTATCCAGTATTAGTATAGTGTTCCTAGTAAAGTTCTCATTGAGTGTATATATATACACACATTTTTTTCATTCTCTGTGTCTGCTGGCAGGTTCTCTGTGTCTACTGGCGAGCTGTAACTAATGTCACTTTCTTATCATGCATGCATGTGCATGCATCAATGTACCAATTACAATGACAGCTTAGATATTTATTTGGATCTTGTCCAGCCCTTACTCAATGGCCTTCCCTGTCTGTGTTGCTCATGTGTGGGCAGGTGCAGGAGGCCTATTCGTCCTTCATTTATGCCTGAGTCAGAGTCTCTGCTTTAAGGTCTGAGCAGGTCATATGGAGTTACTGGTGGACCAGTGATACGTGTTAAGGCTGACTTCTCCGTAGGCTCTGTGTGGAGCCTACGCAAGTGGCCTACGCCATTGTGAGCATTTATACTTCTGCGTAGTGTGTCTGCGTTGCTCTGTAATCACATCGCCAAATCGCCAGGCTGTCCGTCCATTGTCTTTTACAGTGAGGAAATTAAAGGTATGCTAATCATGGTTTTCACACAAGATTATTAAATCAAAACTATTCATGATCTATGAATTTAAAAATGGAAATGGAGTCCGATGTAAATGGGCTTTGCCCTTCTTTGGCATAGTCACTGGAGCCCTTCTACACCCTGAAAAAAAAAAAATAAGCCATTAAAATATCCAAAAAAGCATTAAACAGCTTAGAAATAAACAACTGTGTTTCAGATTATTCTTTTGAAAGCTCTGTAGCCTCAATGCAGGGGATATCTTTGCATGTTTTTTGTTTGTTTTTTGTTTGTTATATGTTGTTGTTGGGTTTTTTTTCAAATACAATTGTAAGTGACAAGTAACATGGCTTTTTTAGGGTTAAGTTCATGCATCTGGCAGAGGGATACATTGCATAATATGTGATATAGTGCAGCAGTGGTACTTGGTGGAGGAAAGAAGAGGCTGACAGTATGACAAACTGCTTACATAAAAGCATTAAGAGTACTGAGCAGATACAAAACACACGTGAAGTCCAGCAACCAAGAGATTTGTATGGCAGACTTGTGCTTTTGGATGCACAGCAAAATACCACTGATACTTTGAGCTGTGGAGTTATACCGTTCTCTGAACCACTGGAACATGGCCTTTGCAAATGATGTTTTCTAGTTTATAATTTCTTTTTGTTGTTTAAATGTACACCACATGCCTGCTTTTTGCTCACCCCTTGGTTGCTGTCCAGAAGTATATGCAGGCCATTTAAAAAAGTGGTCCTCTGTCAGAAGCCCCTATCATCCAGTTTCTTAACATTTGTTAGAACATCATTTTTGTGAAAAAAAAGTTTTCTCGTAAGAAACACCCCAAAATCCAACTGTCTCTTCAAACATGCAGTAAATTTACAATTAAGAAAACTTGAAAAATGATTTGACTTTAATAATAACAAACGTTCAGTTATATACGTATCTTTTGACTTGAATGTTGCAACACAGCTGACAACCAAACATTCTCTCAATAAATCAATTAAATATTGATAGCTCTTAGAAAGACCTGGAAAAAAACCCCATTGATTTATCAGTTTAACTTGTACATCTTGTTTGCATTATTTTTTATTAGAGTTACTGTGCTAACATCTTTGTTCTGAAGGCCAGTTTCTGTCACATGGTTTTTAATGGCTTATCCTAAACCGCTTTAATGTTGTATTCAGCTATTACATCATATATGAGACATATTGTGATATTTCCACAAAACATAGTGCAGGGCTTAACAACATCTGGCTAGATTTACATGGCTGCTGATTGAGTTGGGTTACAAGATTACAGCCTTACCTAATGATAGATGCGCATTAATCCAAGGAAAAGTCGTGAAATAATAACTAATTGAGTTTCACTCTATGTATGTATCTGATATTATAAGTGAAATTTGATTCAGAATCAAAAAGCTTGGTGTTTTATTTTTCTACTGCTATTTTAGACATGATCAAAGTGAAGCATGACAATGTGCTGTCACACTTCACAAAATATGTACTGATTACCTAACAGAGTGAAAATGGAGGTTTATATTTATAGGCTTATTTTTGTTGAGTGTGTTGGAGTACGAAGGGATTTTTAGCCCCGTGATCTGTCACATAGCAATCTCCCTCTCTCATGGTCTCTCCTCACTGAGCTCTAATCTAGATGTCCAATCCGCCGGACTATAATTTCATCTCCCAAGCTTGCATTGGCTGGATGCTCGGTCCATTTATTTCCTTTCTGCCACAGGGCAGAACAGTTTGCAGAGGAGCCAAATGGAAACACACCCCGATCAAGTGAAGTGCTGGACGGCTAGAGATTGGTCATTTAGTGTGTTTTAGACAAAGTGTGATACAAATGGGGAGAGGGTTTAGCTCCAGTGAGGGATTATGGAAAAAAGGGGAGGGGGTGCGTACATGATCTGTCAGGGCTTAGTACCACAATTATTCTCCCTGCAGCATTTTCATTAGTGTAATGTTTAGAGATCTCCAGAATTATGTAAGAGTGACGCGCCATCAGCCTGCCCAACGTGGTGGATGTGTTCTCTCTGTCTCTCTCTCTCTCTCTCACACACTCCCCATCCCACTAGGAAAGAGAAATGGACATCTGTCAGCGTGTGTAGTGTAGGAAAGAGGGAGTGTCTGTAGTGTGGAGAGCAGACAAAGGTAGTAACAGAACATGTGCATGTGTTTACTCGCTGCACGTACGATAACAAGGGTAGAGTAGGGTAGACTCTCGCTGTCTGTCATTAAACATGAAGATTAGTATGTTTCTGTGGCTTCTGAATTTGCCAAAGGGTTGAATGCTGCTAAGATTTTGAAGGACTAGCAAGTTGTTACATTGAAAGACAAACGAGTCTGAAGATGAAGTACAAGAAATTCATCACTATCATGCAAGCAGCGATTGGAATCGCTCCCCTCAACAAACGGGAGCTGCTACCCCCTGGAAGAAAACTGTGGAGACCTCCTGGGTGAGTGAGGGAGATGGAAGGAGTATGGGGGTGATGGCATGGAGGTTGAAAAGAGGGAGCCCAGAGGAAGGAACATTGCATTGAACGAATGTGAATTCATATGTACGGTGAACAGTGAATTCACTTGTTGTTTGTGATAACAAATGTAGTGTTTATATATGAAGAACAGTTTGCACTCATGACGAGTTCTGTCCATGACATAACTAGTGACATTATGACACTTCTCTTCATTTGACCCAGCAGTTTAAAGCTATTACTTTCCATTGGACTCAGTGTGTGTTAATTAACCTTTCTGTGGCAAAGGAAACTTCGTGAAATGAACTGATATTGGAAAGAACTCATGAGAAAATGGAATTCAAGATATATTGTTTTTAAATTATAAAATGTAATTAAATTGGTAGCATATGCTGAGAGTGTTGAAGTTCTGCAAAGTTTTATTTCTACCAACCTCAGTATGTCTCAACTCTTCAAACATCTGTTTCACATGAAGAAATTAATTTCAAGTTATGAGGTCAGGAATCCTCACTGCACTGTATGATTGTTTAGGGAGGGTTGTAGGTTTCTACTTTTGGAGCAACAACTACGTTGTGTGGAAAACTGCTGTGTCTTCATTGTGTGTTTGAATGTGTCTTTCATGACATTTCAACAATACTTCTATGGCACTGTATTTAGTCTGTCAGTGTTTTCTGGGTAATAGCCTATAATATATATGTAGTGTACTGTTGACTACACTTAGCTCAGTGGCTCTTGTGTTAAGCCCAGTACCGTTTATTTGTTAAGCATTACAAAACAGGAAAAATGACACAGAGAAAAAAAAAAAGCAGAACATATGGTCAAAGATCATTGCAAGGTGAATTGTTTCTGTGTTTATGTTTAGATGCCAACATAGCATCTGTTTTACTATTGTGGAAACAGCATGGGGAATAAGGGTGTATTCAATCTATTCTTGCCTGTTCACAGAGTTTTAGTTTAAGAGTTTATTTGTCATATGTAGGTTAACACAGGGTCAACGGTACAATGAAATGCCATTTACTGCTCTAAGAGAGACATGCCCCTTTGTATATAGAAATTAGAATTTAGAACTTCTTGTTTGTTTGTGCTTTGGTGAAGTTGATTGTAAGGAATTTCATAGAGACACTTAAGAGAATCGCACTGTTTTAAGAAATAGGCCTACACTATCAAATGCTTATGGGATGCACCCTCTTGTATAATTCTGATGGACATTGATGATAGCTGGCATTTTGTTTGATGAAAACATTTGATGTAAATAAAATGTTTTCTTGTCTCATTTTAGGGACCAGTCCAACACAGAATTATTTAGGTCCAGCTGTTCCTGGGAAAAGTTTTACCTGACCAAGGAAGCACACTACTTCTGTCTGCGACGACTCTCAGCACCAAACTACTTAGCCATTGTAAAGGTATTCCACTCAAAAACATTAGTGTTATACAAATGTCACTCATTTGGCTGTTAGAGACACAAAAGCCAAGAGAGGACACTGAGTGTGTCCCTTTTACCTTATTTAGAACAGTGAAATACAACTCAGAAGGGTGTTTTCTTTATCCATCTTGATGATCTGTTTCCTTGCTTTTTGGATTTACCAATGCTACTACTGTAGTGTATTAAAACTATCTGCTCATCTGTGTGATATTAGGAACCTCTGTTCTGACTGACAAGGAAAGGATTTGACACCGATAAAACTCTACTAACTTCATCTGCTACTAGCTTGTCTCTTTGACCACATACTATTTTCTCTATGTTTAACCAGGCAAGGTTACTGCTAGTTACGCATACTAAGTGACACTAGTACAAGTGTGCAAAAATTATTTAAGAACTGAAGTCATTATCAATCTTGACAACACTCTGACAAAAACAATGGATTATGCACCGTATTAATTGAGGCTGGAATAGTGTCACGTTTACTGAGACCTATTGTGTCTCGGCGCAATTCGTTATTTGTTTTACTTTTTTAGTTTCGGGACAGAGTAGGTTATCGAAATTCTACCTTAAAAGGATTCGTTTTTCGGACATTTGGGAATTCACAGTTTAGCGGTATTAATCTCCAGGGATAATCTTGGAACAATCCATTTGCGTTTATCAAATTTAAATCGGTATTCGGAGAAGGCCAGTGTTTACAAACAGGGTTAAAATAAATTAGGTAATGTCCAGCGTAATTTGACTTTAAATGAATTCAAATATCGGTGTTACTTTGTTACATGTATTTTGAAGTATTGGAGTCAATTTGTTATGAACGAATTCCCCCGCACTCAAATGGTGCATTCGACAAATAATGTCCAGGTTTCCGCGCTGTTTCAGATGACTTGTCAATAATGTTGTTTTAGTAGCGAGTAGTATTTTAAATGAGAATGAGCAAAACAGAGGCTGCTGTCTGTCAGTGAAACGCTAAGGGGTTATCACTGAATTTCCCTGTCTTATTTTACTTTTATATAAACTATTTTGAAGAGTGCAACATGCCCGTAAATGAGGAGAGACCGCTTTATTTGGGCAGCGATATTATGGGATATTTTCAAGTAAGTATTGGTAAAATGTATTGATAGCGAGCTAAAAAGACAATGAATTGTAACAGGAAACTTGTAAAACATTGGGTTCGCGTTACATCTTTCTTTTACAGGGGGAGGCTGTAATTTTTCGCCCGTGTTGTACTGTCTTCAGACCCTTGGAATGTTTAGCCTTGTCCACCTGCTGCTTCCTCCTCCACAGTCCTTAACAATGGCCCTTAACATCAGTTCCGCACTATATCCACTATTAGGGCATTTGTGCTTCTAACAATGGCACGCTAGGCGAAACTGTACAAGTGGCATTTCGAAGCATTGTTTTAGACCTCGGTACGCTCATTAACTCAAGTTACGAGGCTGCCTTCCACATGTGAAAAGTGGCAAAAATTCTGTCTTAATTTTTCTTTATTATTAAGTCGAGTTCTATCTTGAATTCGTTTTTTTCCACCTTATAGTTGAATGTAATCGTTTCGAGTGGATGTAGATGTGTAAAGGGGTGAAATAAAACATTGATTTAAGCTATTTCTCGAGTAACAGGAGAAACAGGCGTACATGAGAAAAACGTGTAAATCCGTGAACCTAATGACCAGCAGAGGGCGTAGTAATTTCACCTATTTCTAAATCAGTTCATTCATTGGGCTACTACCAAGTGTACTTTGTATGTTTGAGGAGCTCAAGCTAGGAAATGTAGTTACCCTAGTTACATTTTACCAACCCTCTGAGTACTGCTCTCGTCGGGATATTTTTTAGTTACGCTTTGTTTTTAAGAGAGTATCAAGTGAGGTTTTGGTGCACATCAGTTCTAAGTCAGTTGTAACAGAGTTAGTGAGAAACAATGTCATGTCACATGTAATGATTGGAGTAAGGTAACAGTTTCACTTGACTGGTTTCTCAATATCACTTACAGACAGTGGTCAGATGTAAATTTTTGACAGTTTAATTTATTTACTGTCATCATGTCTTATGGTGAAGCACACAGTGATTCTTTGGTAAAATTTCAAAATCTCAAAGAACCTCTTAAATTCCATTGCAGACTTCTGGCCCTTTTGTGTACAACATTGGGTTCAGGAAGGAAAAAAAAAAACATTTTTCTCAGCTGGGATGTACTCTTGTGGGATGACATTCTTGAATTACTGATAAGTAAAGCCTTTTTATTCTCCATGCTCAGGGTGTTGTTGTCAAAATAACTTGATTTCAAAAGCTCTGCTGTGAAATATGTCATGACAGTTGGCTTAAGAAAGAGAAACATGGTGATAATGGATTTAAAGGAGACAGTCTCTCGCAACGGGGCAGAGAGATTTAATTCATAAAAGGATTTCTAGCATTCTTTTGTAGTCTCTTAAACCAGGCACAGACAGCAGTGGCAACATCGAACTCTTTAGCAGACATACTGTCCCCAGCAATGTTTGGTTTAATGCTCCACAGGTATGCCTTTAGATGATGATAAATACATTTTTTGATTTTGGCAAATTATCTCTGCAGTCTGGTCAAGAAATGTCCCTCAGTTTATACGTAGAGAACATAGAACTTACATATGTGCTAAATGTGATGAGAAGACAGGATGTGTATCCTGTGTCCAGTAACTGCTCCCTCTTAATTTGAACAGGCTGAGAGCTTTGAATCAGGCCGTGTAATAGTAATACATACGGGCCTAGTTCCTAAAATAAGAGACAACAACATTTAGAGTGTTTTGCCTCCAGAACAGTTCAGTGCACCATAGATTGTGTTCCCTGGAGGGACATAACACTGTTCTGCCACAAAACAATTACATCCCATGTTGCTTTGGTGATGATGGCAAAATATCCTGTCATAGGGGCTGCTCCAGAATCAGCTACACATGTTCAGTTAGGTAAAGATCTTATGACGGGGATGGTTATGGCACATTGCTTACATCATTTTTGGGCTCCTCAAATCATAACGTAGGCATCACAGCCCTGTGGATGGTATTGTCATACTGGAAGAAACCCTGCCCTTCAAGCTAGGAATATATCAGCTTCAGATGAAGGTCATGACCCAGGGTGCTTTTACGATTATTGGTGTTTGCCTTGTCATCTAAGCAGCTGAGTGGACCGAGACAATGTTAGGAAATGCACCTCACACCGTAACAGAGATGCCAGAACCCCTAACTGTAGGGGAATCAAGCACTCAGAGCCAGAGGAGAAAATAAAGGACAAATGCACAGCTTTTTTATGACTTTAAGGTTTAAGGGTTTTGGGTGAATTCCTTAATTGACTCAGGAACCACACATGTGTGGAAAAACCTCCCTCATTTACTCAGCAGTTCCTTTTATTGTGGCAGTTACCCATAAATAGTGATCCATGTTCTGTATCAGTGAGACATTAATTCTTTGACATTGCTCTGTGGTAATCCCTTCTGGTGACTACAGTAATGAGGAATAGGGAATAGCTCAGATGCGATGGCTTTAATCCTTTCTTAGAGAAGACATTGGCCTGTATTAGAGAGAGACTGCAGATTCAGGATTATTCTGCTTCATTTGACATCTGACAGCAAGTTCATTTGGTGAATCACTATGGAAATTCATTATTCTCATTGTAACTGGTTCCAATGTTAGCATCTTGAAACTTGTATGTCACCCCTTTATAAAATCATTTTAAGGTAAGAGTACACTAGTGAAAAGGTAAAAAATTGTTTAACTGCTACTCTAAGCATGTGCTTGATGACATATTCAATGAAATGTTTGTCTATATGCACCTATGCAGCAGTAAGGGACAGCAAAACTGAGATGTCCATTGCTTCTGATGTCCACTCAGGATTATCATTACAGTGGTGTAAAAAAAGAGAAAAAACAGCTCCACTGTTCTCTTACTGACTCCACATTAATTTAGGTCCAAAAGCAAGCACTGTGATCCATCTCCTAAGCCATGAATGCAACAGTCCCCAGTGAGGATGGATTTGACGTCCATTGTAGTTATAAACCACCATTTCAAGTTAATACCCTGACAGTTAAAGTGTGTCCATGTGTGTGGGAGTGTTTGTACCATGCTCTCTGGTTGTCCTGTTTTTCGTGCTGTCTGTCCTGAGGGACTGATGGACAGTGGGATTTGCGTTGAATGTAGGCCAGCGGTATTACTGTTACGTCAAAGGCAGACAGATGCATTGTGGTGATGGGTGAAGTTGTGGAGCGAAACGGGCAGACAGAACCATAACGCTATTGTTGCTGCTGCTTTGTGGACAGATGACAAGATGAAGACAGTTGTTTCACTGCATAGAAAATGGGTGCACATGGTCAAAGCCATCCACATCCTCCAGGGCATCGTAAGCCATCTCTCTCTCTCTCTCTCTCTCTCTCTCTCTTTCCTACTGAACCTTAGAGCTGTAAGAACTTTAATGATGCGAAGTTAGTTTAAGGAGTTGAAACCCATACGTGTAAACTTCGTAGGAGATGAAAATGATATTCATGAACTGTTGAGCTTCTGTTTGACTGAAAGCATGCCAGGAAGTCAGATGTGGAAGCCTCAACATGAACAGTTTGAGTAAAGATTGGGGGACTGAGAATATGGAGTTTGGTTTTCTTAGAGATTTACGAGGCATCGGTTTGGTGTTCAGGCTTCGGTTTATTTTCAAGACCCTGATTTTCAACTGAGGTAATAATGTTGCTGTTAAGCAGTTGTTATGTATTCAGTTGATACTTCAGATTGATGAACGTCATCTGTGTGAAAGGTCTGTTGTGTGATATAGAGGCAAAGTTGTGGGAAGATATTTATACTGACTATGAAACTGAAGATGAGTGAGTCGTGGCATAAGTTTGAGCACTCCGGTTGAGCTCGGTGCTACATTGGAGATTGATTTGAATTGATTTAAAGCACCTTAGGTACAGGCAAAATTGAAAACACTTGTTGTATGTTCTGGGTTAAGGATTATTTGGCTATTGTGAGAGGCATATCTGAGTGCACTGAAGAGATTAAAGAGAGACAATCATAATCACTTTGTGTGAGCAAGCCGAGAGAGCGATGGCACACTACAGATACACTCTTGTCTTTATTCTCTTACACCAGCTGTTTTACAATCCATCCCCAAATATCTGTCTCCACTCACATAGTCTTAATGAAAAGAGAAATGGATGTTGACTGATCTCTTTCTCTATCTGAGAAAGGCATTGCTACTCTTTTAACACTGTTGACAGCACTAGACTGCCTTAAACCAGATTCAAAACACTGCTCGCTAAAACTGTGAAATGTCTAACCTTTACTTGAGTTTGCACCAGTTCTTATGTCATGATGGTTCAAATGAGCCTACCATTTCTCCCCAGAACCCAGTCATGGAGGAGACGGTGTGGGAGCAGTACACCGTAACACTACAGCGGGTGAGTGTTACATTACACGGTGCCACACTACCACACCAGCATCACGAATACCTTGGGCTGCAAACGTAGAAGCGCACGCAGTATATAAAACTATAAACAATCTACACATCAGATCCCTCTGTATTTGGTCATGACATGTCTTTTCTTTTTTTTTTCTTTTTTGTGGGGGATTTGTATATGCAAATCTGAAATTCTGAAAATTGAAAATGCCTCTTTTCCCAAAACAGTGTTTTCAAACAACACAATCATGACCCTTAGTCCCTAGCCCTTATCTTCATCCATCTGTTGGCATCTCTCTCTGGGCCATCTGCTTGACAGAGGCCAATGCTGTAAAGTGATTGTTCTGTACAGATGAGGGGGGCGGGGGGGTGGGTATATTCATCATCACTGGTCCAATCTAGGGAGTGTGACGGGCAGGTATATAGGACATGTATGTACACCTATATACATCCGCATAGTCTGTCACATACATGACTACACACACACACACACGCACACTTGCAGATTAACACATCCTACCACTTCAAATTAGGAAATGCCAGTTGTGATGAAATGACCAGAAATGTTAAACTCTCTGCTCTGAGAAGAACTTTAAAAGAGGGTCTTTTTAGTGTAAAAGTAATGTCGTCAAATGGATGAGCAGAAGGAGAGCTGTACTGGCTGACAGGCAGAGTGTTTAAGATTTAACTCAATCATTCAACACAAAATGATGGTGTGGACAGGTAAAGAGGGATTACATATTTGTTAGATGATTATTTTAAATGTTAATGCTTTTGATTTGGTCTGTTAACTCTTTGTAGGACTCCAAGATGGGGTTTGGCATTGCTGTTTCAGGGGGGCGGGACAATCCCAACGAAGAGACTGGAGAAATCTCTATCATCGTCTCAGATGTCCTGCAGGGAGGCCCAGCGGACGGCCTGCTATTGTACGAACCTCCAACATTTAAAAAAAGTTATACATAGTGTCCCAAGCAAAACTGCAAATGTAATGCTATGAGCATTTTAGCAAGTCTCATCTGCTGTGTGACTGTTCCTGTCTCTATGTACTTTTCAGTGAAAATGACAGAGTGATTCAGGTCAATGCCGTAACCATGGATAACGTGCCTCACTCCTTCGCTGTGCAGACGCTCAGAAAATGTGGGAAGGTGGCCAAAATTGTGAGTATGGAATAACAATGACCACATCTTTTATTTCCTCAGTCATTTAGTTGTTATCATTTTTCTGATGGAACGCACAAATGATATCCCGTCGTTGATCTGAGCCAGCATTATGCATGGACAGTCTACTGAACTATAGTGACCAAACCTTTTTTCTGGCCAGCTATATCTCCGAACGCAATAACATTGCTTTTTGTGAAGCCATGGGTTACCATATTACCTGGTTTAATAAGCCTGCTCTTCGATGTAGGTTTGCTGCCCGTTTGGTCTGAAAGATTTAAAAAGAAAAATTGTTGACACCTGTAGTAGATCCAGCCCCTCATAATTCATGCTGTGGTGTAAGACGTCCCTAAAGTCGTCTGCTCCTCATGAAAGGCCTGTCACAGGGTGGAGGTTAGAGATGCTATAAAGGGTGAGGGAGCTAAAGGAGTATCATAAATAGTGACTAGAATTTCCCCACCACATAATTGGTGCAGATGTTTTTTTATTTTATTGCACAGATTGCCCACATTTCAATTTTCATTCTCCATGTGTCATGGCAGAGTCTCGTTTATCACATTTTAACTGTCAACAAACAAAACGGTACAATTAGTTATTAAATTACTATATAAAAACAATAATTGGGTCAAACTAGACACGTATAAAATACATACAAAAATGAATGTAATCTTTTCAAGTGAATTCTGGGATAAATTAGTGGCAAAGTCACCACATCTAACGCAGAAATCCTCGTCCTTGATTAGTAGTAATGAAATAGTCAGTTTCAATGGTTACAGATATGCAGTGAGATACTTTTCCAGCAAGTTGTTGGAAAAAAATTGTTGTTCATTTTACTAATTGCACAAATTGAAACAACAGAATTGGTTAGTATTAGGAAAATGTTGTAAATTATACTTCAAGGATGAGTGATGACTCTCTTGGAAATTCACATGATCTTCTCTCCTACAGACAGTCAAGAGGCCACGGAAAGTTCCAGTCAACCTGATGAAACGTGCTCCTTCTCCTGATGACCGTGTTTTCAGTAACTCTGAGTATAATGACGATTATGACTATGACCAGGACCGACGCAGCGTATACAGCTCACACAGTCATCTAGACCGTGACCACAGTGCAGAACGAGAACGAAGGGGCTACCCAGAACCCGAGTACCTGTCCAGAGACTATGAGCGTGGTCGGGGCAGGAGCACAGAGCGTGACCTGAGTCCGGACAGGCAGTATAGGAGAGACGGGAGTAGGGGACGAATGCTGGAACGCGAGCGCAGCCCTGATCGTCGTTACCGTAGCGAACACACCCTCGACCAGGATCGTAGTCCAGACCGCAGATATCGCAGTGACCGCACTTTGGACCGCGACTACAGCCCTGACCGACGTTACCGCAGCGAACGTGCGTTGGATCGTGATTACAGTCCTGATCGTCGATACCGCAGTGACCGCACACTGGACCGCACACACAGTCCCGATCCACGTTACAGGAGAGAGCAAAGCCCACCTCGGGGTTACAGAGAGAGAGTGCCTAGTGACTATGAACACAGGAGGGAAGAACCACTGAAGAGGAGCGGCAGTCGAGACCATCTGGATCGCTCAGCTTCATCAGTTCAACCCCGAGACGCTGAACCCCTGGAGAAGCCACTCAATGTTGTCCTTCTGAAAAATCACCCTAATGAGGGTAAGTGTAGCAATAGAAAGCTGTATGTCAAGGTCACAAGGTTCATTATTGGAAAGCTGATCATCCCAGTCTTGGCAATCTGAGATCCATCCAGTGTGAAGCAAAAGCGTTTGGTTTAGATGGGTTGCTGCCACAATATAATACACGTAATTTGCTCGAGCTCTAACTTGTTTAAATTCTTTTTTTTGCCAACTTAGAATACGGCCTGCGACTGGGCAGTCAACTCTTCGTCAAAGAAATGACCAACACAGGCCTGGCCTCTAAAGATGGAAAACTGCAAGAGGGTGATATCATTTTAAAGGTGAGTTCACGGAACACACTCCCCTTTTCATCACTGTAGTCTATAATACAAGTTTTCCACATTCAGACTTGTTAACACCTATTGCTCCACTCTCTCTCTCTCTTAGATAAACGGTACAGTCACAGAGAACCTGTCTCTGAGTGATGCTGGAAAATTGATTGAGAAATGTCGTGGGAAGCTGCAGCTTATGGTTCAGAGGGATCGCACCCAGGTGCTGGTGCGAATGCCCCAAATGGCAGACAGCGATTCTGAGTTGGATGGTGAGTGGAGTGAGCCTCAGTGGTTTCAAGTGAATTGTTTATCCCTTACCTGTATTTAATTACGTGCAGTAAGTGTGTTGTGTATTGCTGTATGCGGGTTACTCCAGTCAAACTTCATTGAACATCCCTCCATTGTCAGTGTTGTGTTACTCTTGTGATAACTGTGACTAAAGATGACATATCGTTTAAGAATGCTTCTAAACGTTACCATGACTGAAGGCCAGCACAGCTGTGTCCAATAATGCTGCTGTTATTTGAGATGATCAAAAGCAATAAACAGGGTCTTGTTCCATTTCCCGAACATTCTGACCCACTTTAGTGTGTCTGGAGAGGGAGGCACAGACTGTGGCTTTGGCACCATAACCCTAAGCCACTTATAATCCATCTCTGGATATGAAAAATTTTCATTCACTTATTATGAGTGGAACAGATCCCATTTTGGGAAGGGCTATCTGGACACTGCAGGATTTCCTACTTGAACACTGAAATGTTTCTGACTCTGTCAACCACAGATATCTCTGAGATTGAGTCATACCGATCGTACTCACCTCAGGATGACAGGAGAGGCCACCATTCAGACCTTTCCTCACATTCCTCCAATGAGAGGCTACGAGAGAAACCCAGGTAACACATTTTTTTATTGTAGCATGGTTACATTCAGGTAAAGAAGTCTTCGGGTCTATGTTTAAATATGTATGTTAGGTTTATATGTTTCAGTTCTGCAGTGGTACCCTTGAACATGAGAAAGAACAAAAGCCTTTGTTTAAAGATGCTTACAGTGAAGTTCAGAGTCAAATCTAGGATTTGTATTTTTGTTTTTAGAGAAGAGCCTCCAAACAGGCTTGCTAAGATGGGTGCCATGCCAACCCCATTCAGAACCACTGAGGATCTGCCTCCGCCTTTGGAGAGAGAAGAGCCTGAAATTGAAGAGACTGCAGGTATCCACACCTCCTTTAGGTTCAGGATGAATGTTTTGGAATAAACCTTTGGTGATCAGATAATCATACCATCTGTGTAAATGTGTTTGAGGAGTCATTTTAATGTGCTGGTCAGGGTTTCTAATGACACTGAGACAAAACATCAAACGTCCCAAAGGTTGTCAAAGTGAAACAGAATGGAAACACAACTTTTCCATGCTCTTTCTCTTTTGTAGCACCAGCGGTCAGTGCAGCTCCAAAAGTCAGTGTCCCTCCAAAGGTCTCTGCACCTCCAAAAGTACTCTTGCGCCCCAGCGCAGAGGACCAAGACATCTATGGGTTCGTCCAAATTACTCCTTAATTAGTAGAAATACACACCGTTTTCTACTTATGGCAGAAACCAATCAACTCTCTACCACTTTTAAAAACTACTGTGATGCAGTCACACTGAAAGTGCAACAGACGTAATCTTTGCCAACCTGCCCTGTTCATTGTTTGAGTATACTTCAGAGATCATGTGTGTCTCAGTCCCTTTGCATTGCTGTGCTCTGCAGTGTTGTTCAGCTGTGTTGTTCAGCTGTGTTGTTCAGCTGTGTTGTTCAGCTGTGCTCACAGGCTGATCTGCTCTGATTCTGCAGACCCAACACAGTGATGGTGCGTTTCAAAAAGGGTGACAGTGTGGGGCTGAGACTGGCAGGAGGGAATGATGTGGGCATCTTCATCGCCACTGTCCAGGAGGACAGTCCTGCTGAACTGGAGGGACTCCGGACCGGAGACCAGATCATGAAGGTACCTGAATGTCATGTCATCTGGGTGTTTGATTTTGAACTTCTATTGGCTTGTTAACCATCTGTGTAATACGTCGGTCTGTGTTGGTCTCCAGGTGAATAACATGGACTTTAGAGGCATGGTTCGGGAAGATGCAGTCCTTTATTTACTCGAGATACCAAAAGGGGAAGATGTGACCATTCTGGTACAAAGCAACCCTGGTGGTATGTTAAAGCTGTGTTACCACTCTACTGACACTTTCCCTGGTCACATTTTTTAACCAATATGCTGATATTCTATTTGTCCATGTGTCTGTTGGCCCTTTGATCCCTCTATAATTAAATACTTCTCATCTACACTGCATAGACAGCAGTAATAATAATGAGGGGGAGATTGACTCTGTGTGTTTGGTCTCTATCCCAGTCTATAAGGATATCCTGGCCTCAGGGCGGGGGGACAACTTCTTTATCAGGACTCATTTTGAGTATGAAAAGGAAAGCCCTCAGGGCTTGTCCTTCTCCAGAGGAGAGATCTTTAAGGTGGTGGACACTCTATATGACGGCAAGCTTGGCAACTGGCTGGCTATCCGCACAGATAAAGAAAACCAGCTGATGGAGAAGGGCATCATACCCAACAAGAGCAGGTGAGAAGGTCTTTATGTAAGCTTGGTGTGGTGGTGTTGTTGAGTGTGGGTGGTGTGGGGTAGGTCTGGGTATATTGATGGATCAAGGCATCTGTGGTAGTGAGACTAAGAGATCGAATGAGGGTTATGAATTACAGATGTAAAATTTTGTTCAAGATTTTGCTCACAAAATGACTAATAGTATGTTGGCTGCTTAATATCTGTTCTTGGCCTTGTTGGCCATTTTCCTCCTTGTAAATAAACTGTTATTGAGATTCTTTTGGTGTGTTATTTCAGTAAACCATTTGTACTGATGTTTTGTGTTGTTTTCAAGTATGTTAATTACTTTGTGTATGTTAATTTGTGTGTGACATTCAAAGTCTCTTTCCGAAGGACTATTAGTAAAAGTTGCTTCCTGTGTAAAGAAGGAGAACTGTATCAACAAGATTATACACGACACACATCACACTTATTGGTCTTTTGTTTTGTTTTTTTCTGAACCATTTTATATTCTGAAAAGCATTTAACATAGCCAGCACTATGTTATAGCTTCATTACTTTGGTAAATTTAAGTATTGTTGAATGCTTTTAAAGTCTTTATGGAAACTGAGCATTTTAGCGGAAAACACACATCATTTTTTACAATCACTAAGATTTTATTTTTTAAAAAAAAGACATGAGGTGCTGAAAGGTAAGATAAGGATTATAATAAGCCTAAATTCCCGTTTAACAAGTCTATGGTACTTTACATTAACAGAGCCGACCAGATGGCTAATGTACAGAACGCCCAGAAAGGAGCTAACAATGACAGAGGAGACTTCTGGAGACTAAGAGGCCAAAGAGCAGCAAAGAAGAAAGACCTCCGCAAGAGCAGAGAGGATCTGAGTGCAACTCCTGTTACAACACGCTTCCCAGCCTATGAGAGAGTGGTGTTACGAGAGGGTATGGCACTACCTATAGGGCTTTTGCTGTGTCATGGCATTCTATAGCTTTGCATTGCATATCTGGTATGTTTTATCAGGTTAGTTGCATCTCATGTATAATAGACTGTTGTTTTTATGTTAACATTGTCTCCATTTTGCTTCCTAGCTGGATTCAAAAGACCCGTAGTCTTGTTTGGTCCCATAGCAGATGCAGCTTGTGAGAAACTAGGCAATGAGCTCCCAGATGAGTTTGTGATTGCAAGTGAGTGCTAAGCCATGACACTACATATCTTATTTTGCAGTTTTGTGTACAAATGTTTATTTCAGTGTCAGTCCACATGTGTGTGTGTCTTACTGACATTTGTGTGGGAATGTCTTGCAGAGACGGAGCCTAAAGATGCTGGCTCAGAGAAGTCTTCAGGAGTGGTCAGACTGAACACTATTAGACAGATCATTGAACAGGTGAACAGCTCAAATATCAGATTAGTCTGTAACAGAATTCTCCACTGTAAACCACAAGAATTACTGAAGCTGCTCCCTCTCTCTCTCTCTCTCTCTCTCCACACTCAGGACCGGCATGCTTTGCTTGACGTTACACCAAAAGCTGTGGACACGCTGAACTACACGCAGTGGTACCCAATAGTCATCTTCTTCAACCCAGACAGCAAGCAGGGTGTGAAAACCATGAGGAACCGCCTGATGCCTGGTTCCAACCGCAGCTCCCGCAAGCTCTACGAGCAAGCGGTCAAACTGAGAAAAACATGCACACATCTTTTCACTGGTCAGTCATCTGTCAATATGTCACCCGTCTTTCAGCTCTAGGACTGAACCAACTACATAGAATCTCATCAGCATTAACATATAGTAGAACTTTATAACTTTGATCCAATCGTTAGGATGCATCAGTCACTTTACCAAAGCACCTTGACACCTATGTGCTCTAAAAGTCACTTGTTTTTCTGCACAGCTACCATTGATCTGAACTCAGCCCATGATGCATGGTTTGGGAGTTTAAAGGATACCATAAGAGAGCAACAGGATCGAGCTGTTTGGGTCTGTGAGGGCAAGGTTAGTCTTTTACTTCCTTTGTGTTTAAGTATACATGTTATGGATGCCCATGCATATGTACCTAGGTGCTGGATGGGAGGTTGTTTACTGTTTCCATGCCAAATAACAGTAAATTACCCTCCCTTATTCAGCTGGATGGCTCGGAGGAGGATATTGATCTCCATGATGACAGCATGTCTTACATATCGGCCATGGGTGCTGACTACCTGAGCATGGACAGTCGTCTGACCAGTGACTATGAGGACACAGCTGATGAGGGTGGAGCTTACACAGACAATGAGCTGGATGAGCCCGCTGATGAGCCACAGGTGTCTGCAATCAGCCGCTCCTCTGAGCCTGTACAGCCAGACGAGGTGAGTCCACAATCTGTCAGTCCGCATCAATTACTGCCTGCCAATAGAATAAAGAGTAGATGTGTCAGTGGAATGGGTAAAGACAAGCCACAAGCTCCTATTCACCTGTTAACCTTGGCACTACGATACACCAATACTGCCATCTTCAGGCTACTTTTGGTAATGCACTTAAAACAGACACTGCCACAACAGTGTAAATTTTTTCCTTGCATGTGAGCCTGTGTGTAGTTCCCTGAAATCCCTACTCTTCTCATCTGCCCTCCTCAGAGAATACATCCTGTACCTCCAGCTCGCATGAAGAGAGCAGGCAGCAGGGAGGTGTTGAGAGAACCCAGCCCACCTCCCTCCTTTGTCCCTGAGCCTCCCAAGGTGAGCCATTCCCATCCACCCTCTCCCACTCTCCGTTCTTGCTTTTTTTCTGTCATTCCTGTTGATGAGCTTCCATGTCATTACAGGTGAGAGCACAGACTCGAGGCGACTCGTCCAGAAGCTATGACTCCCGCTCCAGCAGTACAGCCAGCAGTGACAGACCAGCTCCACCTCCAGTGGCCCACAAACCCAGCTTCGTACCACGAACCAACACGGCTGAAATTCCTGAGACAGATGGTGAAGATCCAGCAAACCGTTCGTTCATGGGCAAGATCAAGGCTTTTGAGAAGATGGACCATTTGGCCCGTGCACAAAGGATGCTGGAACTGCAGGAGGCTGAGCATGCACGGGTCAGTGTGTAAAATATACACAGACACACACTCACACACCCTGTTAACTAAACATTTATATAATAAATAACCATTGTTTAATGCAGTGTGAACGAGCATAACAATGTGTGTGTGTGTCTAGTCAGTGATTCTATGCACAGAGTCTCCACCTTGCCCAAACTTCATATTGTTTAAACTTAAAACGGTTGGTGCAGAAACATGGTATTTTATGCAGAGTGCCCTCTCTCTCAACAGCTGGAAATATCTCAGAAGCATCCTGACATCTACGCTGTCCCAAACAAACCAAAGCCCAACCACAACCGACCACAACCCATTGGGTGAGTCAGTCAACATTCCCTCCCAAAGCAACTGAACAAATCAGTCTGAGCTTAATTTCACCCATCCTGACTCATGTCATCTGCAACGTCAAGTTAAGGCTGTTTTTCATGTCTCTGTTTTTTAATTCCAGTTCAAACTCGGAGAGCCAGTCTGCATCATCCAGGCCACCGTACTCAGAGAGTCGCCCTCATTACCATGGAGACGATGATGAAGAAGAGTATCGCCGCCAGCTAACTGAGCAGACACGCCGGGGCTATTACAATCCTCAAAAATATAACGACACCGAACTGTAGGACTCCATTCCCCAGCATTCCCTCACCTGACATCCTGTTTCTAGCCTGTCTGAAATCCTAATGCAGGAAGACCTCGAGCCACAAGAACTTACAGAACTTGAGGCCTAACACACGCAAGTCCCTCTGTATTGTGCTTTTCCACTTTAGATGAATAACTTGTACATGAACAAGCCCATACTTTCCTTTTGTACTGTGAAAACTGTATTGGATTCAAATCTTTCACTATATATTTGATATATATTTAGAACCATACCCTCAGACTCTCACCTTCTCCCCAGAATGAATAGGGTCTTACTGAGGTTTGGTGTTTTTCTTTTTTGCTTTTTGTTTTGCTATTTGTTTTTATAATGCAGTTTCTCAGTGTATATATTCATGTGTAAGTGTAGTTCGTCATATGGTATTTTGTTACGTATGGTTCTTGGGAAATAATGTTCTTGATTTACATAGCAGCTGTATTGGTTTCTATTGTGATGGGTGCCCAGCTCTCTAACTTTAAAGTGGCTCTCACATGGAATGATTTATTGTTAACTTTTGCCTCTCTTCCTGTGTGAAAAAAGGCGTTTAAAAAAAAAAAAGAGTTCAAATACTGTCAAAGTGCCTTTAGAAAGCCTGTTCAATGAACTGACAGTTTACCTGGGTGAAGAAACAAAACTAAATATTTGCTCTAAGATTCTATGAATGTGACCAATCAATTCATATGTATAAAACAAGCATTAGACCACTTTGATTTTAATCTGTGTTATGCTGATGCATCAGGATTGATTCTACCTGTTGTATGTTAGTCAACACTATTTTTATATGTGTCTGATACACTGTGTGATTGATTTACTGTGCAATGCAGAGCAGAAGCTGGTCTTTTTAACTTACCAGGTCAAAATAATAAATAAATCTTACATTTAACATTGTTTTTTTCCCCTCATCTCTCTCATTAGTGAACTTTTGCTATTTAGCTTGACAAACCACTGTATCAATTGTTCAAGAGGAAATAAGAAAAAACACATTTTACTGTTTACTGTTGTGCAGACTTGTTCTGTATGGCCATGAAGATCACTGATGACATAATCTTATGGCTTTATAAACCATGTCTGTGTCCATAAAACTATCACATCAAATACCATTACTCTTGTCACTGTACATATAGTTCCATAACCTCTCTCTCTGTGAGTTTGGGTCCAGTGTTACCTTTGTCCTAAAGTAGATTACCATACAGTCATCTCTGGTACTCTTTTTGTACATTTAGCCTTTACCAGGTCAGTCAATCTGTGGTCAGGGCATTATGTTATCACAGTCTGGTTTCTGCTGGGACCCATTCAGATTAAGGCAAGTTAAATGTGCAGAGAGAGGACTTGGTCAGCCTAATGAATTAATCATATTTGAGATGAATAAATACAGCAATTTAAATAAATACATCCATTTAAATAAATATGTAAACAAACAATTACATGACCATCAAAAGAAACAACTGATCATTCTTATTTCTCCTCAAAGATGCTGTGATGTTTCATGATAAATGAAAGTCAGATGTAGACAGGCTGCTCCTGGGCCGTGAGCAGACGGTACATGGCTGCAGGCATAGTCTTCATATGGATCTGAATGAATGAGAGACACACATAGGAAACACATCATAACTACCACTTTTATCTACTGACAAAAAACATCCTCTTCCTACAGAATGGGTCCAGAGTGCTTTAATATTAGTAATCAGTCAGTATAGTGGGGCAATAATTAAAGGGCAGAGGACTTGCCCAAATCCCACTTGAAGAGTCTGCAGATGTGCTTGTAAATGAGGAATTTAACCTCGATAACTTTAGGGGACTTCCAGATGTTAAAACAGACTGAATTTATAATGGCCACTGCATGACTGCTAAGCATATCAGTACATGCATGTTTCTTAACATTATGTATTAATGATTTCAGTGTGTCGATAAAGATTATGGATCAAAGTAGCTATGCCCAGTACAGTAGCAGCGACATGAGGCATACCTCCCCTACGGCGTTGGACAGGATATGAACGATCTTCTCATGGGGCGTGGCCACCACGCTCTGACTGTTGATCTCAATGATGCGATGGCCAACACGGACACCCCCTCTCTCCGCTATGCCCCCTCTCATGAGACTGCAGATCTGCACGCAAGAGAAACACACTGCCGCTTAAAATTAATCAAACTTTAAAAAGCACACAAAGCGTTGAGCGTACCATCAAAGTAGAATGATTGTCAAAACTGATGGAGATGTAGACTGCACTCTGAGAATGTTGCATTATGAAACAAAGAATAACTCTTGTTTAAAGATGATACCCACAATGCCATTCTGTACACTGAATCCGAGTTGATATCGAAGATCAGGTCTGCGTATGAGCACCATGGTAACAGGTGGGCATCTCACAATGTTCATCTTTATTCTGCACTGAGATTTCAACCCCTACACAAAGATCAACACAACTGATATAAGTAGTCCAAAACATAACAGTAATAACACATGTTGTGCTCAGACAAATGACTAATGTTAAAAAGGTTAAAAAAAATGAAATCCAACCGTTTAAATACATGCTAATTCCTTTTCTTCATTCTTCATTTTGCAATTATTCGGTAACACTCTCAACAAAAGCACTCAACATACTGGAATTGCTGTGCAGTGATTATTATTATCACTTTGAAAAACATGTTGTGTAAGAATTGTTTATGTTAATTATTCAGTTTGCATTTAGAAGTAGCTTTCTGGGAGCTGTATTTAAACATAAAGGAACAGCACTTCTCAATTCCCACTTAAGCATTACAAACTGCCAAACTGTTCAAAGTGTGGGACCTAGGTTCCTTTTCCACAAAGTGAGATGAAACTGAATATCATGGAATTCAATCAAACTTCATGAAATTCCAGTTGAACTACAATTCTATTTTCTCCATGGAATTGAATTTTTTACAATTCCAAATAAAATCCAAAACTTCACCTGAATAGGAATTCATTCATTTACCAACCCAACACTGCCCTGCAGGCTACTGAAATGTATCTGTACCACATAAAATCCTACTCTGAGCTGTGTAAAAAAGGTCAAAACTTGTAGTTGTTAACTACAGACAATGACAAACCTTAATGATGCTCTGGCAGGTGGACAGGGGCAGACCCACCAGGCTGGTGCCATTGACAGTCATGATCTGATCCCCTATGTTCAGTCGGCCAGACTTCTCGGCCGGCCCACCATGCTGCATGCTAGCAATGATAACAGTGGGCAGAATGGAACCCCAGCCTGATTCCACTATGACCACTCCAAGAATCTCTCCTTTCTGTTTTTCAATGTACACCTGCAGAAAAAACACACACCAATGATACATCCCTCAAATCAAAATGCAAAGATCTGAGTGTATGTGCTTAAGGAAATCTCAGAAATTTTAGAGCTTACAAAAATGTGTGGCCTGCGTATGAAGACACACATTGTTTAGTGAGGCATTACTTTCTCATCATTTGTATATATGTATGCTGTTGGCCCACTTACATCTCTGCAGTTCTCTGACTTGGAGAAGTGAATGAGGTCATCGTTGTACATGTCCTGAGTGTTGAGGAGGTCACTGTATTCTCTCTGGCTAAGATCCTCTGGATCAATGCCATTTGCACGCAAGAACTCCTGATATGCCACGCTGAAGGCCTGCCCAATGGACTGGGCAATGAGCTGAGCCTAGAACACATAAGAAAGAAAGAGAGGAAGAGGAGAAGAGGAAGAAGCATAGATGAAGAGCAAGAATCAGGAAACGCTTTGAACAAGTTAAGAAAAAACACACACTCACACACACACACACAGATGCCCACTTACATCCTCAGACTCAAACACGTGGCAGACCATCTTGTACTGGCGGCGGTCGTCACGCGTGGGGTTTGTGTGCTGTGTGGCTGCAGTGTCCAAGTGATCCTGTGCACTCTGAGAACGAATCATTCTCCTTCGGGCCATCAGAACCACCATGTTCCCAATGTCTGCAATGTAGGAAATGGTCCTGAGAGGATGGTCCATCATTGTCTCCTGTAAACAAGAACGCTGATGTCACGCTGTGGTTCTGTGCTGTTTAGTCTGGTCAATGGTAGACCGTAACCACGCAGACAGGCTGCAGATGTTTTGTGTTCATTCAGAGGAAGTAAGACAATTAGTATTGTTATAGTTTTCGGACTGGTACCTGTGTTTCTGCGTTGAGCACTTTGATCCTCTGAGTTGACATGAAAAGGTCCACCTCTGTCATAGACGGTGACTCACCTTCACTTCCCTACCGAAACAGCCAAAGAAAAAAGGACAGCACGTGTTTTTGGAAAACACTCTTCATAGACGGGGACAAAACAGAGTCCCGTACAAAAAAGATGGGAACGGTGGTGATCGGCAAAAGAAGACACATGTTTGTGTTGTATTAAATGTTTGTATTTCATACACTGAACTGTAACAGCACTGTTTTAGTTCTGTTACAATTCAGCACATTCAGTCTGGTCATTTGGACAGGACCTAAACATATTTAATACTACACAAACTCACTCTAATACACAGAACAATGATTTAAGTCATCATCCACCATGGTACACGTTACACTGAAGTCTACAGCCTGACAAAATGCACCAAGAAACACCTAAACATCCTAAGACCACAATGTTGATACTATACCTTCTTCCTGTTATTAGCCTGTTTCTGGGCCGCCTGATCAGCACAGCATAAACAAAGACAGAGAGCAATCAGAGAGGTCCACAAACACTCAGTGACAGGGTGGGGGCCACCGACTGTCTTCTTATGATTGGTTTAGCGGGGCCAGGCCAACCCAAATGGGATATTATGGGATAGTTCAGCTAAAGGGGGAAAGGGTGGGTGGGTTGTCATGGAGAACAGTCTCTCACTTTGTAAGAGGTTGAAGGTACCAGATAGATACAATCAAAGTGTTCCTCTCATCAGAGTGACATCAGCAGCCCTGCAGACTATAAATGACTCATGAAATCAACCAGCTGTCAGTCATGCCAATTTGTTCTCCAACAGAATATGAACAAGAAAACTTTCCACATCTGTATGAGGAGGCTTGGCATGCTTTTTTCCCCTAAATATTAAACACCATTAAACATCAATTCAATATATCAAGCAAAGAAACGAAATTCATTGTCTCTACATTTGAAGCAAGATTAACTGACACAGGCACATTACCACACTGTCCTATGCTCTTACAAGTTACTGAGACCCAACAAGCCACTGACACAAGATTAAAGGGATATTCTTCTTAGACCCTGATTTGAATGCCTTACTTTGACGCGGCTCATGGCCTCTTGGGCTTGTTGCATGCGGGCACTTTTAGTGGGCGTCCTCTGTGACAACAGCTGAGTTGAGCCCAGGTAGTTGGCAGCAAATATGATGCCATCAATGAGATCTTCAGGATCACATGGTCCGGGAACTGCAGGACACAGAAAATCAGATCTACACTTAAGCTGAGCATCAATCTAAACAATGAAGATCCCTCTATATATCACTCAGTATATATTAAAATCCAATAAAAACACAGTTGAGAGACAACTTGCCATCAACGTATGTGGGAAACAAAGCCAAATTTCTTCTGGGCTGAAAGTAAAATATAAACCAAAGTTAAGTACCTTGATAATCCATCTGAAATACAAAAAACCTGTCTGCTTGTTTCACACTGGTATATTACTAAATTATTACACACATCTTCGACTGGAGGTAATCTTGGACTGACATCTGCATCCTGAGACTCGGGTGTTCTAGAAGATTCAGCACCCACAGGAACAGCAGGGTCTGGGACTGGGGCCTAAGAACATGGAAATAAGGTGGTTACTGAGAGTGCTGGTAAAAACCCACAAACTACAAGATAAGAGTTACTTTTTTAATTAAGTTGTCTATAGCACAAATTGAATAACTCCAGTAAGTGCTTCCAAATAATTGACTGCTCAGTCTTTTTGAGCTGTTGTACACAGCTGTTTCTTTTAACAAAGTGTTAAACAAATAAATTACTACTTCTATTCTGTTTGATGTGAATTATTATATTAGTATCAGTATTTGTTATTGATAATGTGTAGAAATAAACTTTTTAGGTATTTTGGGATAATGCATCATAAACTAGATATTGACTTTCATTTCAGATACTGTGTTGATTTATGAGGAATTCAAACATCATTAGGCAGATGCAACAACATAACAGCACACATCGTGTAGTGCAACGTGTTTCATACGATTACGTTTTATTACACTGTTGATTAGACATTATGTTTCATTATAATGCTACATACGGTAGAATACATTTTGTGTTTTCAAGTGCAATTTGACAACAATTTGAATACACAGATACAGAAGTGTCTTTTGACACAGGGTGAAATGTTTTAGCTTGCGGCATGCCTTGGTAAGATAGAATAAGCTGAAATGTTTATTGTCACTCCTCTCCATCCTCTCCAGACAGAAGTCACATTAGTGATTAATGTGCTCACCCTGGTTTGTAGGGGGGACTGTGGATGGGACTCTTCAACAGGGGTAACATCTTGCCTCATCACCCACACAGGTTCTTTGGGCTTGTCCGGCGTGTAGGGTGAGCGTACCGTCTTGGTTTTCACCTCCTGAATGGCCTCTTTAATGTCTCTAATGGCCAAAGAGATGGCATCTCCTCTGGGCTTACCACAGGAGTCCTCTAGAGGGTTCGGAGTCAGAGATGTGGGCCTAGCCCTCCTCTCTACATGTTCATCCTGCAGTTTGCCAGCTCTGTGCTGCCTAGGCAGCGTGTAAGCACCCTCAGGTTTCTTTTCCTGTGACAGAGGTACTTGCCCAACACTGTGGGAGCTAATGCTCTTTCTGATCCGCACTCTGCCACCACCAGGAGTGTCATCCTCATCACCTGACTGGTCGTTATAGTGATGGAGCCGTGAGCCCACTGAGTTACTCTGTTTGGGGTGAACCTGTGTGCTTGGTTGGAGCTCCACCTTATGGTGGGGCATCCTCATCTCATATGCATTCTGCTCCTCTGTAGGGTATTGGTAGGGTTCTGTGAGTGGTACTGTGAATGATTCTCTGTGGGGCTCTGGGGAGAAATCATTGTAAAGTTCTGGATAATGGGCAGTGGAGAACTCAGAGTTTGGTTCTGCATAGGAGACTGGGAAGGCCACTGGTGAGGATTCTGAGTGGATTTCGTGGTAGGATTGAGTGCGGGACGCACTATTAACCACCATGTCGCTCTTCATGGCCGTATATCCAGTTGAGTTCATGTGAAAAATATCTTCTCTGAGTTCAGCTTTGTACTGGTTGAGAGGCTCAGACAGAGACTGCGAGGGCTGCTTTGTTGCCATGGTTAATGACTGATGAACAGCTGCAGTCAAGGGTGGAACATTCGGTGTTGAGATGGCAACATCTTGACTGTCAGACTGCCAGTCATTGCTGTGGACATCCTGATCCTCTGAGCACTGGTCCTCCTTTGAGTGACATTCTTTCCCTGGCTCTTCACACTCTTCCCACTGATCTTTGCCTTCAAGACATTCCTCATCCTCATTCTGCTTTTCCTCACGTTCTCCTTCATCTTCTCTCTCTCCCTGCTGGTCTTCAGCCTGGTCAGTGTGTGTGTTAAAGCTGCTCTCTGTGCTGGCTGAGCGCAGTAACCCTGGGCTATCTTTTTCCTCCTCTGCAGCTGGTTCCTCGTTGACCTGGGGAACCTGCAGGTCCTGTGGAGAAGCTTCACAGGTTAAAGTATCTGATGGGTGATTTGTCAAAGAGGCGCCAGAGAGCTGCTGCGTAGCTGGAATGCCATACAGTTCTTTCTGCTGTCTGGTTTTGTGCTGATGTGATCTCTCCCCGTTCCGGCGGTACCGTGTCACACCTTGGTGTGCTTGCTGGCCGTGCTTTGGCTCTGGATTTGAGCCGTCGCTTTGCCTTCGCTGTGCCTGGCCTGGGACATGGCGCTTGCGATGGCGTGGTGGCAGCCGACTACTCCCCGGCTGATGGTGGTGAGCCTGCTGATAATAGTGATGGACGTGGTTCTGTTGCTCCTGGTTGTGTAACTGGCATGGCCTCCATCTGGGTCGACCGCCGTCCCTTGTCACTGCATTGGTCTGCCTGCTGCGGTATGAAGGTGGGGCCTTATGCACCTCCTCCTCAGGCTGTGTTGACACATCTTCTCTATGACTCATGGCTCCACTCACTCAAATCTCATGGCTTCACTGCTGTCGAACAGCCTGGAAGAAATCAGAAAACAGTCATGGTCACAGTTAAAACTGAAGGACAGTCCGGACACATACAGTCATATCTTATACATACAGTCATGCACTCTCACAATGAAGTCATAGATTATTTTGAATGATAGTACAGAAAGGAAAAGCCTCAAGAGGGCTTCAGCATTACACAGCAAATAGGCAGTTAGACCTCTTACAGTTTACCATAAATATCCTTTTCTCTGTAAACAAAACCATATTTCCCATCTCTGCCCTGTCTTTTGAGGTGGCTGGACAGTAACGACTGGGTCCGTGGGTTCCACTATACACTTCACAAATAAAACCTAAATCCCTCAGCAATCATCTGGTTAATCTCAGACGCATCTGGCAGGAGAGGACAAAGAAGGGGGCTCAGTACAGCCCTGGAGGGGAGACAACAAGAGCAAAACCAACATCACAACTGTGCATTAGGCCTAAACAAGTGAATGCCACAAACTTTATCTCACTCAGTAATGGAGATGAAACAAGAATGAGACAAAAAAAACTATTTCACTAAAACTACAAATGTGTGTGAAGGATGTGAGTTGTGGTTGGTAAGGGAGTTGTAACAGTTACTTTCAGACACAACACTCTTAAAACACACAGATGACCAGCCTTACCTTTTGTAGGAAAAGGGTATGAATACATTTGTTGAGTTTAATTTTCATAAGAGTTTAGATAGATAATGAGTCCTCTGTATTGTACACGGAAACTGTGCACTAAATACAAGCCAGCAAGGACAGAATATTAAGTGCTGTCTGGGCAGCAGACACCATGGGTCAGACACAAACTCATGAGCTGAGGCCTAGGCACAGATGGCCTAACTCTGGGCAACAACCATGCTCCAACATGTCCAAGTCTGAACACATCCATCTGTCAAGGCTCCAGTGAATAACATGGACAGGGATTTACTTCTCGGTTATCTTATGGGGTTTTTTTGTTGTTGTTGTTGTTTTAACCACTGGCAGTGCTATATGCAACCTCACTATCTGAGTTCTGTTTATAACACAGCTTTGACAGCGTGTTAACATCTACATCCAGCTCTTTCTAAACATAATAGAACTATTTTATAGGAAGAATTTAATTGGACAGAGAAAAAGTGACCTGGGCTTTTATTCTGAAAATCTCATTTACGCTGACCAGAGGGAGGACATTTTTGAACGATATTTGAAAGCCACAGGGTCCCAAGGGGTTAGACAGCTTCTAGAACACAATGTAAACCTTGTCTTACAGTGCTAATAATTATGTACCAAGTGTGCTTTTTATATTTTCGTATTTTTAAACATTTTTTTACTTATTTTATTTGTAGTTATGTTTTTGTTTTGTTCTCACAATTTTGTAAACTGGGGAAATATTCCACTATAAGTACGCGTTCCATTCGTCTAAGACACAGCGATAATTAAAACTGCCTGCCACCACCAGTGAGGATACAGTTTACTTATATAGCCTATAATCTGCGGAGATATTAAGAAATATCGAAACAGGACACGTTAACAAGTATATTCACTTAAACCTTTACATAACCATCATTCAACATTCATTTATTTTTAGAGCGCAAACTTAATGTTCGTCATTTTACAGATTATAAAAAGACTAAGCACCTGTCCGAGTATTCAAGCCTAGGGCCCTGTCTTAGCAGGTTGTTCTTAATGGCATTACCTCGCAGGTGTAGAAATAGCAAAATATTGGTTACTCCGGGTAGGTCTAGAGCAAAGTGAGGAATGAAGCATCCTCAATATTTACTTTCACTTCACACCAAATTATTGGGATGGTAAGTACTTACCTGTTCGAGAATCTATGAATAAACGACTTTACGGTTCGCCTTGACCATCTTTGCTTGTCCCTGCGTCTCTTATCAACACGTACGGATTAGCCGAGCACTACCCTCAGCCCCTCCCTCATGGTGACATCAGAGAGGATTACGAACGATGTACAAACCGCTTTTAAAACACTGCTTTCCCTTATATACCCCCACCCGTCAAAGTATATGTACCGGTTGCCGCAAGACACCGAAGCATATGGTAGCTGACTCACTGACGATAATTCGTAAATTTAGCTATGAGTGAATGCCCCGTTTCATTACGTTTCAAAAATTCTCGACTTGACGCCTACTTATCAGCATTGCAGATGCACTCTAATCACAAGAAGTTAGACGATTCATCAGTGATCAGAATACAGCTTTATCATTTTTTTTGTTTTTACCAGTGTCTTTTTGAAAGGACTATTCTATATGTCGTAAGTACATGAAAGTCTTAGAAATATTTTATTCCAAGCATACACTGGCTATGAATTCACCAACTGGTTTCAGACATCCTCTGTTACCGTGACAACATGTGAGTAACCATGGAGTCTTGAAGTGGGAAAAAAACCTTGCAGAAATGTCACCTTGCTCAGAACTCAAAAGCGGTGATTGGTTCAGCATGGAACTCAGTAATTCAAAAGTAAGCTACGCATACTGAGAACGCAGTGTAATTTGATGTATTGATCTCTCTGCGGCTGAATATTGAGTGAACGTATATTTAGTTGATTTTGCAGCGTGTATTTTTTCTCTGAATACATGCATTAGAACTTTTTGCAGCAGCCTTAACTCGTACTTCCTCTGATGATATCACTTGGAATTTCATGCTCTCATTCACACATGCTATTCCGGGAATGTGCATGAATAATTCCTACTGTGCGTACACTCATTGATAATGGCATTCCGCTGATTCTATTATACACATTAGGTATTTATATATTCTACAAATGTGTGATGTGGCTTTTCACCACACTTTTATAGAATGTGCATTCAATCTTCACTGACGATAATCAAGTCGCAGCTACTGCCAAACTACATAAACTTCTAACTGAACCTGAGTGGTGCAACTCCACTACTTTCACATGAGATGTATTGAGTTGCAGGTGGCACTGTTCAGCAACATCCAATACAATATCTTATCGTCTCTGCTTGATTGACCTGTAGAAATGGGAAGATGACACAAATGTATTCTAACAAATAAAGGAAATTAAAAATTATATGAATTTCGACCCAATGTTATCACATCTTTAGAAAAAAAAATGTAACATAAATTGAAAAGCCTTGTTATAGCACACACTTTGAAAAGAAACTATCTGGTACCCCCGGTCAACTCCTTTTGTTCAGTGTATGTTGTCTGCCAAGTGTAATATTTTTCCATTTTTGTTATTGCACTGTTTATTCTGAAAAATAAAGTGTCCAAAATAAAGTGTCTCCCTACTCTTAAGTCATCATCTTGCAAAGTATTGCAAGCTGTAACAGCAATAAATGAACAAAGGAATGCTGTATGAAGCAAAGAGGGTTAATTTACAACAAATGTTGATTCTCACAACTTGATTAAAACCCATAACTACAGGGTGAGGCACTCAGTTATTCCAGGGTCTCTTGAGTAGAAAACTGGAGGTGATCCAGATGCTGTCTTCACTTTCTCAAACATTACTGACAGGCTATTCTCTGGGGATAGGTTGAGACTTGTTGGACTGACCCTCAGCATCCACTGGGATTGTTACATTCTGCTGGTAATGTGTGTATGTATCATTTTACACAGATGTGTGCTGGATGCATATCTAATGAGCTCACTTCATTCTCTGATTACACAGGAAGATACAGTGCTTTTTCTGAAAATGTGCTGAAGTTTTGCTAGTTGTTGTTGTTGTTGCCTTTTTTTATTACTGCGTTGTATTTAATGGCCCTGAGACAAACAGCAAACTCCCCCAAAAGCTATTTGCTATTAACATTTTCTCAAAAGGAACATGCATATTTGGGGACCAATATCATACTGAATGTACCGCCAGCACCTTCGATCTAAAACTAGGACTGTTAAATATTAGATCTCTTACTCCTAAAGCGCTCATTGTCAATGAAATTATTACTGATCAGGAGTTTAATGTACTGTGTTTAACAGAAACGTGGATCAAACCAAATGAGTACGTCGCATTAAATGAAGCTAGTCCTCCCGGATACAGTTATATACACCAGCCTCGTGTAACTAGCAGAGTAGGAGGCGTTGCAGTTATTTATAATGATAACCTAGGCATCATACAAAAACCTCTACATAAATTCAATGCGTTTGAAGTTCTTTATACAAACATAACATATGTAGCCACAAAAAATACCCAGTCTATCACACTAATTATTATCTATAGACCGCCTGGGCCGTACTCTGAATTCCTCTGTGAATTTGCAGATTTTATCTCAAACCTTGTTATTTCTTTAGACAAAGCTCTAATTGTCGGAGACTTTAACATTCATTTTGATAACCCACAGGACCCTCTGAGAACAGCGTTCGTGTCCATTCTAGATTCAGTAGGGATTAATCAGACGGTCATAGGGCCCACTCATAATGGTGGCCACACCCTCGATCTTATACTAACACTCGGACTAAATGTAGGAAGTATAGTCACATTTCCACAATCTGAAGCTATCTCAGATCATTATCTTATCTCATTCAAAATATTTCTTAGTAATAATATATGCAGCTCGCCACGCTATCATAATAAACGTACGTTTACGCCAGCTACTACGCAGAACTTTATCAATAATCTCCCAGAGTTATCAACTTTGACTGGAACAATGTCACACCCCACAGAACTTGATCATGCAACTGAATCTTTAGAGTTAACATTCCGCAACACCTTAGATAATGTGGCCCCACTTAAAAGGAAAATAATCAGAGAGAAAAAACTAGCTCCCTGGTATAATGAGCACACACGCGCCTTAAAACGTACCACTCGAAAATTAGAACGTAAATGGCGCCAAACTAAATTGGTAGTATTCCAGTTAGCATGGAAGGAGAGCCTCCTGAGCTATAGAAAAGCTCTTAGTGCCGCTAGATCAATGTATCTCTCCACCCTAATAGAAGACAACAAAAATAATCCTAGATTTTTATTTAATATCGTATCAAAACTAACTGGGAATAAAAGCACCTCGGAAACAGGCACACCATCAATGTTCGGTGGCGACGCATTTATGAATTTTTTCAATAGCAAAATTGAAAATATCAGGCAAACAATCCAGGCTATAAATTTTAAACCAGATAATTTGATCACTAACACTGTAGATAACAATATAACTATATCAGATCAGCGATTAGAATGTTTTACTCCCCTTCAGGCGACCGAATTGACCTCACTAATTTCTTCATCAAAATCACCAACTTGTGTACTAGATCCCTTACCTACACGTTTCCTTAAGCAGATACTGCCAGTAGTCATCGAACCGCTTTTAAAAATAATCAATTCCTCCCTTAGTACTGGCTATGTACCTAAATCTTTTAAACTAGCAGTTATCAAACCCCTAATTAAAAAACCTGACCTTGACCCCTGTTCATTGACCAACTACAGGCCAATATCTAACCTCCCCTTTATTTCCAAGATCCTAGAAAGGGCTGTAGCACAGCAGTTATGCTCATACTTACATAAGAATAACATCCATGAACTGTATCAGTCAGGATTTAGGCCTCATCACAGCACAGAGACAGCACTGGTTAAAGTTGCAAATGACCTCTTACTGGCCTCTGATCAGGGTTGTGTCTCCTTGCTTGTGCTACTTGACCTCAGTGCAGCCTTTGACACCATTGATCATACCATTCTCCTTGATAGACTAGAAAATGTTGTTGGAGTTAAGGGAACGGCCCTCTTATGGCTTAGGTCCTACTTAACTGATCGTTATCAGTTTGTTGATGTAAATGGTGAGTCCTCTGCACATACTGAGGTAAAGTTCGGAGTCCCGCAAGGTTCTGTTTTAGGCCCACTGCTTTTCTCTTTATATATGCTACCTCTAGGTAATGTTATTCGTAAACATGGTATTAGCTTCCACTGCTATGCTGATGACACACAGTTGTATGTCTCAGCGAAGCCAGACGAGAGACACCAACTTAACAAAATTGAGGAATGTCTAAAGGATATTAGGCACTGGATGCTTACGAATTTCCTCTCACTCAACACTGAAAAAACAGAAGTACTTGTACTAGGATCACATGCAGCTAGGAGTAAGCTTTCCGACCACATAGTTACTCTGGATGGCCTTTCTCTTTCATTAGGTGCAGCAGTAAAAGATCTTGGTGTAATTATTGACCCCAGTCTTTCATTTGAAGCTCATGTAAATAATATTACCAGGATAGCCTTCTTTCATCTTAGAAATATTAACAAGATAAGAAATGCATTGTCATTTCAAGATGCTGAAAAATTGGTTCATGCTTTCATTACCTCTAGATTAGACTACTGTAATGCCTTACTGTCTGGATGCTCTACTAGGTGTATAAATAAGCTACAGTTAGTTCAGAATGCAGCAGCCAGAGTTCTTACTAGAACCAAAAAATATGATCACATCACCCCTATCTTATCCACACTGCACTGGCTCCCAGTCAAATCTCGTATTGATTATAAAATCTTACTATTAACATATAGAGCATTAAATGGTCTTGCGCCACAGTACCTGCGCGAACTCCTGGTCTTTTATGATCCACCACGCCTACTTAGATCAAAAGGTGCAGGCTATTTGTTGGTACCTCGAGTTATGATGGCTACAGCAGGGGGCAGAGCCTTCTCTTACAGAGCCCCACAGTTATGGAATAGCCTCCCAATTAATGTTCGAGACTCAGACACAGTCTCTATGTTTAAGTCAAGGCTGAAAACTTATCTGTTTAGCCAAGCCTTTTGCTAATAGCTCTTTACTAGGCAAAGGAGCAGATCTGGAGGGTTCTCGGGCATAGATTGTTTGGTGAACTGGGATGTTTGGATGCTGTCGCCCCCCCACTTTAACATGTTCACTCAGGTTTGTTGACTGTGGAGTGGGTGGCCGCCTTGTGTCCCAGAGTGCCATCATGTCCATATTACCTTCTAGCTCTCCCTTTTAGCTATGCTGTACTAGTTAGTCTTGCTGGAGTCCCTGCCTGCACTCGGCACACGATGTATATTTACCTCAACCATTATGTGGAAATGAACATCTAACAATGTGCCTCTCTCTCTCTCTCTCCCTCTCTCCCTCTCTCTCTCTCTCCCTCTCTCCCTCTCTCTCTCTCTCTCTCTCTCTCTCTCTCTCTCTCTCTCTTTCTCTGTCGAGCCACACATGCTACTCCTGAGACACCAGTGATCCTGACTCCTCCCGCCCTGTGGACTGATCCATCCTGGTGTCATCATCTTCCATCCCCCGTCAGCCTCCTGTCTACATCACCATCCCCTTTGTTCATGCCCCAATTTACTTTCAGCTGTAACTGCCCACGTGGTCGGCACCTATTGCACACCTGTCTGACCAAGGAGGGGTCTCCTCTCTCTGTGGTCCTCCTCAAGATTTCTCCCATTTTCCCATTTCCTTCTTGGGTTTTTGGGGAGTTTTTTCTTGCCCGCCATGAGGATTAAGTCAGGGGGTGCCGTCATATTTTGATTTGACTGTTGTGGCCTGTAAAGCCCCTTGAGACTGTAAACAGTGATATTGGGCTCTAAATAAACTTGAACTTGAACTTGAACTCAATATGACATGCATAGAATTGTATGGCAGACAGTTCAATTTCTGTTCTTCTTACATCTGTTTTCCCCTCTTTGGATATTTCACTACTCCTTCAAACGGAAAAGAGAGAGAAAAAGGGAAAGAACAAAATGTTGGATTGCAGATGTGTAATAAATGTACAAAAGCAGCATATCTTTTTAAACTGCCTTTAAAGACCATCAATCATTATCAGTGCCTCACACTTCACAAATGCCCAACACAGTCACATGTTCTTTGTCGGTCCCACTGTCCCTAGTGCATGTGCAAAATAACAACTTTTATTTTCCTTTCCCGTGAAATGACCCATGTGGTTGGTATGTAAAAACACAAGTAAGAGAGACGTTGCAAGGAAGAAGCTGGCTTGTGCATCATCTGATTTATTGTTCCATTTCGTCCAAAGTCGTCTCATCAGTTTTCTGTGGAATACACACTGCACACTAAGGTTTCCTGTGCAAGGGAAAAAAGAATGCAGTCCTCCAAATGACACAAAGTCTAAGAAGAACTGCATGGTGCATGTGCATGTGTGTATGTTTGTCTGAATCTGAAAACTCTTTAAGTACAGGTACACAATTCCAGAGCTCAGAGTCCTACCAGAGTTCACCCTCTGCATCTATTTCAATCTGGGAAGCAGGTGTTTGGACTTGCCAACAAATGACTGGGTTTGCAGCCAGTTTGTAGGCTGTCAGTGAGTGCCTAGACAATATCCAATGTACAAAAAGAAGTATAAATAGGGAAAAAAGGAACCGGACTTTTCAGACTGCACACACAAATGCCAAACCATTAGTAGCCTGAGGTGAGGCAGAGTTGGTTCAGAATCTGGAACACATTATCAGAATCTTCCTCCTCCCTCCCTCTCCTCTCCACAACACTGCTGGACAGACAGAAGGCTCACATCTGAGGCTAAAATATGTGCTGCCAGCCTGAAATTGGGATAGGGAGAGCAGAACAGGAACAGAGAAAGAAAAAGAGAGTAAGAAAAGGAGTGATGCAGAGCAGATGATGGCAGAGCAGCGCTGATCCTTCATGGTAAAAGTACACTGAGCCTGCATAGTGTAGGCAGAACTGAGGACATTTTTACTGAATATTTTTTTCCTGTTTACTTCCTGACCTGGTGTATTCTGGTCCTGTCTCAAAAGTCCAAGGATGTTTTATCTCCTCCATTTTCTAAGCCTGACTGGTGAGTAAAGAAAACCGGTGTATTCTGGGCTATGTTTGCAGAGGTGTGCAGAAGTGTATGTGAGTTTCTGTGTGTGTGTGTGTGTGTGTGTGCGTGTGTGTATGTATGTGAATGCATGTGCACCCAGAAGCATGAATATAATTAAATCTAGTCTGGTTTTGCCTTTCTTTTCTTAGTGGTGGCAGAAGCAGCAGTCTTGTCAGGCTCCTGCAGATTTGAGGATAGCACCTGCAACTACACATCAGACCCTGCCTTCTCCAGCTGGACTCTGGACACAAACGGTAAGAAACTATACACTCTTTGGATGGGAGAAATGTATATCTTTCATACCCCATTGCATGATATGACATTTTATACATCAGATGGGATGGCATTAACATGAGAGTGGGATCAGACAGGCTTGTTGCATTGGTGTTAAATTATTATTTTTATTTATCGTGCTATCAGAGAAAACACAGAGAAAGTTTCTAACAACAGCCATAAGGGCTGTGTGTTTGCTGTGATCACTGCATCTGGGGCTTGACAAAAGCATTTTTTCACTTTTCTGGTCCTACTTTGTGGTCGCACATGGCATTCATAGTAAACACCGATACAGGAAATTAGGATAGCGTGAGAAGCTGTAATCTAAGTCATATTAATTTCACAGTGTGTCTAAGACCTTCAAATAAGTGTTTGAATGATGGTATCCTAAACAGTCCTTTATTTTGTGCCCTCTACTAAATTGCTAAAATTTGAAACTGACATGTGTGCTGACGCAGTACCAAACAAACGTTGCACGGATGCTTTACACAGTCTTCACCGCAACTGTTTATTAAGAGGGCAAGGTTACAAGAAAAGAGAGCAGTGAAGAAAACTGGGAAAGGACCCAGTCGTTCAGTTACTTCAAAACATTTTTTGACCCAAGTCTGGCTACATGCCTCTTCACCTGACGACCTCGGTTAACATCCATATCAAGTTAGTCTCTCTCCACACAGTAGCACATGCTTGTCCATAACACTTTCACACTATATATACTATACTCCATGGTTTAATCTGGTAATTTTTTTTTATTTTTGGCATTGTAAAAAATCATGGCATTCTGCAACAGCTTAGCCGAACAGCACGCACATGTCAAAACAGTATTAGATTGTCCCAAACAGATAGACGGCTGCGTTATTCCTATTTTCCCTTTTTCATCTTGTAAAACTTTACAGCTTGTGTAAGTATTTCAGACTTTACCACAACTATTTCTGACTACATCTTGTGATCCATCTGCTATAAGCAAACCAAAACAACAGAGAGAGAGAGAAACAAAGAAGAATACAAAATGCTCTTGATCTTTTCTTTATTTACTTTAATTAAAATAAAAATGTAAACTTACTCCTTTTTTGTCAGTCTCTAGCCCTGATTATTATATTAATATCAATCTTATTTTTACTCTTTATTAAATAAAGAGCATCTGTTTTCATTGAAACCCCTGCTGGACTGGGTTTTCATTCAAACCAGAGGATCCTAAGGGCCAATCTATTGCTTTCTTCCCCTTCCCACCCTAAGGTCACTTTATCACTGTGGATTCACCTGTCCAAGATGGCTTGGGGAAAGCAGTTTTGTTGGGTCCAGATGTGGATCAGCAAGATTGGAGTTGCCTAAGGGTGGTGTACCAGATCATAGTTGGGGGCTCCTTACATATTCTGAGACGTGCAGAGGGAGAGAGTTTCGACCATGTCCTGTGGACGACCCAGAATCCATCTAACAGCTGGCTCATAGCTAGCATAGACCTTCAGAATAGCACAGATCCATATAAGGTAACACTTTGAATGATACTGACCTATGACTTTCACTCCCTCCTGAACTAACACTAAATGGACCCAACACTCAAGAAAAGATAAGCTCGTTCCTAAACCATTTGCTGCTGTGTCTAGACCTTGTGATATAACTCCACTGTCTACTGTCTGTAGATTGTGATTGAAGGCACACCTGGGGAGGCTAAAGGCAGCAGCGTATCCATCTTTGAGATCCATATCTCAGATAAATACTGCATAGGTTAGTAGCCATACATGTAATCTGCATTACTTCAAAACGTACATTAAGATGCAACATTGTGTATTCCTTGTCATGTACCAAGGTCATAAACCTTTTATCCCAATCTCTGCAAGTCTTTTGTGATAGGCTTGAAACCTTGGCTTGATTCTTAAGCAGTTAGAGATTTTGGATATTTGTTCTAAGTGGATACATTACTGGTTTATTTTTACAGTCCATAGAAGCCTTGTATATTTAATTAATGACTTCAGTGGCCCTTCTCTAACCACAAATTAAGTATTTACACTCATATTTCCTGTTACCAAGAGTGTGATTTTGAGGAGCCGCATATGTGTGGATACAGTAACCAGTGGAATAGCAATGTGAACTGGTATGTCGGAATAAGCACAGCTCAGGACCATCAGGGCAACCAGCCAGAGGACAAAAAGATGGATGGGACAGGTACAGCATGACCTAAAAGTCTTGTAGAAACTGAGAATATTGGTTCAGCAATAAAAATCTGTAAACAACGAAATACTGTAAAGTCATAGTTCATTTACAACACAGATAATCATCATCGTTTCTTATTTAATCGCCTGCAACACAATACTGAGCTGCAGTGTGCTTTGCTCTTTGTTTTTCATACAGGTCACTACATGTATGTGGACTCTGTCCATGCCGAGACATTCCAAGAAGTGGCAAAACTGGTGTCTCCAATGACAACAGTACCAATCTCTGGCTGTTTAACCTTTCAGTACCAACAGAGTCATGCAGAGGGGCACCTCTTCTCTGTGTATAGCAGAGATCAAGTTGGGCAGTACCAGGAGCTTTGGAGGGCAGGCATGCCAGGAGACAATCAGGTTGACTGGGGAACAGAATTCCCAGTGTGGATACCAGTGCAGGTGAACTTCAGGGCACCTTACCCTGTACAGGTAAAGAGAGCTCTTTTGGCTATTCTTTAAATTAACGGATTAATTAACTTTATACTATCAAGAAAGAAAGAAAGAAAGAAAGAAAGAAAATGCATAAGAGAAAAAGAGCAGATTCAATTTTTACAGGAAGGGTATCGTAGGAAAGGAATTCTGACAGTAGAGAACACAGAGTGAGTCTGCATGAAACAAGTCTTCATATTAGCTGCACACGAGTTCAAACAGGTATACAACAAGCCAAAAGGGGGCTGTGCATTACCTCTGTGGGCGAATGGACAGCTCTGACAGAAGACTCTGTGGGGACATTTGATAGACCTCTGGACTCATCAAACTGTTCATGTGTTTACTCTCCAGGTTGTATTTGAAGTGACATTCAATAGTCCTAAGGGAGGTCATGTGGTACTTGATGACATTTCCTTTTCCCCTGAGTTCTGCAATGCAGAGATGGGTATGTCTCTGAGTCTCACCAAAAAAAAAAAAAAAAAAAACTCCCTGTTTGGCCAACCCTGCGCTCTAACACGGTTTTCTCTTTCTGTGTGTGTATGTATTTACAGAACCAACTTTTGACCCAACTGTGGCAAACTGTGACTTTGAAACTGGTTTTTGTCACTATACTCAGTCTCTGATGGATAGCCCTACATGGAAAAGAGTCTCACTAAGGCCAAACATTTACAGAGCTGGGGACCATACAACAGGTGCAGGTAGGAGCCCCCTTCCTCTGATCTCTGCATTCTGCACTTGTTCTTTACATTATGACAGGGTGCTTCCTCAGACAGTCTGCACTGATAATGAGTGTATCACAGAATAGAAGAAATTGTGGGAAGAGTAAGGCATTTTTTACTGTTGTTGTTGTTTCATTTTCCACAAACAGGATCATTCCTGCTGGCCAATACACGCTTAGGTTTACAGTCTGGCTATGTCAGTCGTCTGTATGGGCCTCTTCTGCCTGCGAAGCAGAAATACTGTCTGAAGTTCTACTACTCTCTGAGGGGCTTCGTCTACTCTAACCAGCCCCTGACTGTGTACCTGTATGACAAAGCCGGCGTGGCATATGAGAAAGTGTGGACACAGGCTGAGAAGACCAGGAACGTTTGGATAGCAGCTGATGTAACAATCCAGACTGAAAGGAGCAGCAAGGTAAGAATGTAATATAATAAATCAATGAGTCAAAATGAAATGTAAGCCTTGTTGTTAAAGGTCACTTTAATAAAAAGGCCACAAATCAAACAGTGATGATATGACAAATGGACTTTAAAAGTCATACAATACACCAAAAATCTAAACCCAGAGGGAACATCAGCAGACAGAGTTAACAGTGACAGCTTAATATAAAATGAGACACAATGGAGGGTTGATGAACATAAACAACTTTCTTACACACAAAAAGAACATCAAATGTAGCACATGGAGCTGACATTTGATCAGTTATTTTAACTACAGTGACTTAAAAGTGTTACACTTATGTCTTAAACCGTCAAATTACTGAACAAGAGCATCATGTTATCTAATATTTCATTTGCTAACGAGCGCTTGTTATTATACTATAAACATATATCATATATATACATATTACATGTTTCAGGCAATCAGCCACATTACATCTCTCCATAAATACTGATGATTAGATGATAAACTCCTTATCCATTTGTTACGTGTGGACTATACCTGAACTCAGAATGAGTCTTTGAGGATTTTCATAATAAGAACCAGCACATGTCTATGACATCCGTGTCTAACCTCATCCCTCAAACTTCCCTTTGATTCTCATCCAGCTCCCCAACACATGAAATAGATTAGGATTTAATATGGTTTTTGTAACACACAGTATAAGAGCTAGACTATGATATGATATGATTTGTGTAGGACTGAATGTAAACCTGAATAGCGTGTGAACATTTTTAACAAATGACAGAACTCAGAGGACATCTTTTAATTGTTTCCTGACTTCATTAAACCATATGTTGTCAGGTTAGTGCGGTTTAAAAAAAAAACTCTTTTGACTGGTCGTAGAGAGAGGTTAACACCAGTCTTCCACAGGCTGTATGACTGGACACAGATGTATACCATCTCATAATGGTGGTAGATGCTGATCATGTCATCATACTGTTTCTGTTCCTTAAGGTAGTGTTTGTGAGTACATGCAAAAGCTTTTGGAACTGTGGATCTGTAGCCCTGGATGACATAAGCATGAGCCTTGGGGACTGTGGTCCTACAGAAGGTAGACCAATTAAACTTGTAGGTCTTTTCAGTGATCATGTGCCACATGACACAGAAATTCCTAAATTTCATGCTTGATCTCACACCTGAACGTTGCTGTGCATTTTCAGGATCTGCGCTATCCGTCCCTTCCCAATGTGACTTTGAAATGGGTTTCTGTGGATACACTCAAGACAAGGAGAGTGACATGGGTGACTGGGTGCTGGGCAGAGGACCAACTCCAACCTCCTTCACAGGACCAAGAGGAGATCACACCTCTGGGGTTGGTAAGTACATTTGTAAAGCTCTCTTCCAACTCTCTCTTGATAAAATAATAGGAGGACATTAACAATGCTGAGACAACCACCAAACCTTTGAATTTCTAATCTTGTGGAACACTAATTTTGTCTTTAAGGAAATTATGTGTACATTGAGGCATCACTGATGCTCCCAGGCCATAATGCCCGCCTCCTCTCCAGTTCACTTCGAGGTTCCAGAGTTGCACAGTGCCTGCGGTTCTACTACCACATGTATGGTTCCGGCACGGGCCAGTTAAATGTTCTCCTCCGCTCAGCACAAGAGGCTAAGGACATGTTGCTATGGACACGAAGTGGAGAGCAGGGCATCTCCTGGTTGAGAGCAACTATTAATTACCAGCATGAACACCAACACCAGGCAGGTGGCATAGAATCACATTACACCTAAGCCAACAATGCGAACATGTTGTTTTCAGAGTGCAATCTTACTGTGCTTAGCTCTTGATAAAGTATAGTACCGGCCTTTCATGATTGCTTTCTCTCCTTATGGGCAGTTGTTTTTCATTTTGATTTAGATTGTGTTTGAAGCCACCAGAGGATCTTCAGTTAGGAGTGACATCGCAATTGATGACATCATGTTTCTAAAGGGAGCTTGTCCAGGTATTTTATGTTTGCTAGCTTGAATTATGTGTCTGCTGGAGTAAACATGTAAAAATTACTTTAGTCCATTGTGTAGACTCATTTTAGCTGTGTTTATAAATGTTCTTTAGCACAATGCTACATCTGTTTTTCTGTTTACTTCCACAGAAACTGAAGATGAAATCCCACAACTCAGTACTTCTGGACATTCAAATTATGTTGAGTAAAAGCCCAGAGGAATGTGAGAGCTCTGGACAGATACAAACATGATCCATGTGTCAGGAAAACCAACCACCTCACATCCACAAAAAATTAATAAGGACCATGAAATGTTAACACGAATGCCTTTGAGTTTCCAAACTGCTTATATACATAATTAGCAGCTGCTCTTTTGGTTCAAGATGAATAACTACTCGTTGAATCCTTCATACAAAGGCCTTTGTATGGACTGAATTAACCATTAGTTGCAGGCTATATGCAGCACCGTGTGTACTAATGGTGTGGCTTATTCAAGTGAAGTACTGTGTTTATTTACAATGAACAAAAGTTCACTGCTTTCCTCATATGAAAGTTAAAAGCTATCAAATGTACGGCAATCTCATACAATTTGACAGAAACAGCTGGGTGTACGGTGGCATAGGAAATACCTATAACTTACAGTTAGCATTGATGAAGTCACTGTGTTAGTTGTTGACAGTAACCACAAGCTTGTCGACTTCAGTCAAATCACACCAAATCACTATCACTGACAGAAGTAGCTTATATAAACATATGCACACAGTATTTTCTTTCCTTTGTCTGATACCACATTGCAGAGAAGTTGAGGACAGTATGTGGAGCATACCCAAATGGTTTATAAGTCAAATGCAACTTGTTTCTGCTTTCATTATGTGGCACACATTTTCAATATGAAACTATAAAGCTCTCACATTATATCTTAATGCACAAAGTTACTTTTTTAAAGAAATGACTGATTTGGATTCTGTCTGAAAGGTGAAATGAGCAGTGAATTTCTGTACATATGTCTGTGCTAAATGGAAAACACAGACAACTCGTATCACTTGGAAATGGTGCCCCATGTTTCAAGCTGCAAGCAATTGCCTTTAATCTTGCAATATTAGATCACTTTCATTGCATTTACATTGCCTGATGTAATGCCTATAACATTGGTTATTTGCAGCAGGATGTAAAGATTTAGATGAAATAAAGTACCATCAAGAAACTGATTTTTAAAAAAAAGCCCAGAACACATGTGTTTCTATGTAACAAACATAAATCTGTCGTTTTACAGAACTTCAGGCTCCTGCAACTAGATTGAGAAAGTCCTCTGTATGCAATCCTATCAGGGCGTTCTTGGACACATGGTTTATTACCAAAAATTATCCAAATCATTACTGTCCTCCCAGATAACCGACAGGCCTGATAGGAGACTCTGTCATTACGGAAAACTATAGGGAATGTTTAGATTCTAGATAAGTAAAGAACTGTTATCTGCAGAGTTACCGTCTTCTCTTAAACAAGAATGGTCGGCTATTTCGCGAAATGACTCTACGTCTGGGACTTAAAAACTCCGGCAATTAAATTACAAATCGCACAAGTTCGCAGTTCAAACGAGGGTGAGTACACGATCTTCCTGAGGTATTTTCACCTAGTACATCGAATCTCCACCTTAAACAGAACTCTGTCTTCTGTACCTGTTACTGCGATTAAGACTATAATTTATAAACCAATCACTGGCAAACCAAAGTTGCTAAACAGAACTAGTGACACCCAGTGGTGGACCTCCGCTAATACAGAAGCATCGTTAACCGGAGCAAGCAATCTTACATTTAAAAATACATTGTACATCACCGCGCGTCATATCGACAATTTTGAAAAATGGGACTGAAACCTTCATGCACGGATCAGTCTTCTCATTTTGATTATTTACATAAATAATTTAAATTCATATGCTGCCGTGAGGATCTCATCTACTGCCCTAGTACCTGAGTATAGCGTCCGACAAATCTTACCTAGAGAGGCTGCATAAACACCTCGACACCACATGTAATTGTCGCGTTTGTTGTTGCTCTACCGCTCATTTGCATGGGACGAGGGGTCACTGAAGGGGTTTTTGATACTCTCGCTTTTTCACAATGTTTGTCAAACTCAAGCCAACAGTGACAGAAATCCTTCCGGAGTCTGCGCACTCTGAATGAAGTTAAAGCAGCCTTAAGCCTCGTAATTGAATCACATGACGGATTTTGTCCAATCAAATTTATACTAGCATTGTCGTCCGCGCGAAACGAAAGCAACGTTGCTTGAATGTTGTTGACAGCAAAGAGTTGGCGGTGCGACGTGAAAATATGGCGCTTCTGGGAAAAAGAAAACGGATTAGTCATGTTTTAACAAATTCACAGTCGCAAAACACTGATGTATCTGTGCCTAGTGCTTCACAACAAGACTTAACAGCACAGGAAGATGGTTTGAGAGGTCGTTTTGTGGAAGGATCTATTGTTCGCATTACAATGCAAAACTTCCTGTAAGTGTCATAAAACATGCAGATACTTATCCAGCGGTTGTGCTTATGCGCCGTAAGTGTATGTTAACTGGCTAATTATCAGTATTGTCTAAGTATCTCCTAGTTTAAGAATTGTGTCCCTCATCAGTAGGTTGATGAACCATATCTTACGTGCGTACAAAAAAATAGAATAATGTCTGAGGATGAACACCATTTTGTTTTTGAGTGATTTTTTCAAGTATTTTTGGTATTTACTTCAAACAGCCTGCTGTTCATAAAAGGGGAGAACCGACAAAAATGTATTTACATAGATATCAAAGTTGAGACTATGTAATATATTAAATGGCTCAATATTAAATTGATGGAAAGAGGTAAGCAGTGTTCTGTATGGTTACGAAGTCCTTCATGACTAGGGAGAGCAAGCAAGTAATTAGGGCTAGTTAAGTGTTAACTTGATTGACGGTTATTGTTGTTTTCATATTGAAAGCCTTAACGTGCGTAACGGTACATCTCTCGTTTAGTTGTTTACTAAATAGCTATGCACATTGGATCCTGTTATGAGTTGTCAGCTGGTATTTATTTTGCTATTTATCCTGCCTGTAGTTCCGTAACTGCTGTTTTTTATGAAGCCTGCTGACTTGCTTATTTGTAATAATAAGATTTCTGTACTATCCGTAGGACCTATGACCATTCTGAGGTTTTTCCTGGACCCAACCTGAACATGATTGTTGGAGCCAATGGAACTGGCAAGTCCAGTATAGTCTGTGCTATCTGTTTAGGCTTAGCTGGGAAGACAGCGATTCTAGGAAGAGGCGATAAGGTAAGTAGGCTATACACTGGGAATGGACTGCAATCTTTTGAGTTGGTTTCCTGAAGATTCAGGCTTAGATCTGCACACTGACTTTTATTCAATACTGCTCTACAAGTTTGACATTCTAAATATTATCGTCAACATCACTGACAGAATTGTACCTGTGTTATGCACTAACAATATTATTTCATCTTTGTAAATAGATCGGTCTGTATGTGAAACGAGGGTGCAGTAAAGGCTCTGTTGAAATTGAGCTGTAAGTTTGACCTATAGAGTACAGTCTCCAGATACAGTATACAAATATTCACACTTGTCCTCTTCAAGTCATGCAAAACCATAATAACACACAATGACACCTCTTTGTGATTTTAGATACAAGATTGGGGGAAACCTAGTCATCAATAGAGAGATCTTTGTAGAAAACAACCAGTCTGTCTGGATGCTCAATGGGAGACACTCTAGCCAGAAGGCCGTGGAAGAGGAGGTGAAAGCTCTTCACATCCAAGTGGGGAACTTGTGCCAGTTTCTGCCACAGGTAAATACAGGTTTAAACTTGTGTCTTGTTCTTTCTCTCTTGAACAGAATGTGGAGACAACAATTGAAATATAGTCTGTTCTTTTTTTAAAGTCATCTTCGACTGTCTGCTTTCACAGGAGAAGGTGGGTGAGTTTGCCAAGATGAGTAAAATCGAGCTGTTGGAGGCCACTGAGAAGTCTGTGGGGCCACCAGAGATGTACGAGTTTCACTGCGAGCTCAAGACATTTCGTAACAAAGAGAGAGAGCTGGAGGTAACTTCATAGTTGAGGGGCTCACCTTTGAGTGTGGAATGATATTACACCTGAGCACTATGACTGCTCATTGATTCTTACGAATGCATGCAAGATTAAGCTATACAAATATAAGATGGTCAGTCTCCATTGACTCTTCACACATGCCAGTGTTAGTTTTAGAGCATGGAAGCCTGTGCTCTTAGTCGTCTCTTATGGTGTGTTGTCTGACAGAATGTATGCAAGGAGAAGGCCAATTTCCTGGAGAAGGCTCGACAGAGAAATGAGAGGAACAAACTTGAAGTGGAGCGTTACTATATGAAGAAGAGACACCTGGACATGATCAAAATGCTGGAGAAGAAGAAGCCCTGGGTGGTGAGTGTTGATGGACCTCACTTTTTTGGTATTAATTTAAGGTTTTTTTTTTTTTTGCTTGTTTTTTTTTTGTTGTTGTTGTTTTTGGTTTTTTGTTTGTTGAACATATTCTGTTTGTTTCATTACCTCCATTTTGCAGAGTGAACCTGAAATAAGAGTCTGACATAGACAGATGGGATGTCCTTTTTTTGGGGCAGTTATTTCCTAAATGAGATTGCACCCGGTATTTGTGTGTTCATAGTGGACTTTATCTCTGTGTAGGAGTATGAGACTGCCCGTAGGCAACTGGAGGAAGTGAAAAAAGACAGGGAGGAAAAGAAGAAGGCCTTGAAGTCTCTGAAAGAGGCCCAGGCTCCCATGCTCAGAAAGATCCAGTCCATAGAGAACCAGCTGCAGCCCATTGAGAGCCAGATGAAAGAGAAGGTGCGGAGCGCGTAACCTCGGCCATTATGTTACCTTTGCGAAGAGATCTGAAAGCTCACACTCTCCCGTGTATCATCTGTTTTTCAGACTGCTGGCATCAGAGAGGCGTCACTGAAATGTAAACAGAAGCAAGAACAACTGGATCGAAAGTATAAGGAGGTTTGTTCGACACGTCGCGTCACGCAGAAGGCGTTGCAGCCTGGCTAAAGGGAGCGTTTGAACACCTCCATTCAGGTTTCTCTTGTTTGTTTTTACAGTCTTTTAGAATGAATAACATGTCTCATCCTTATATGGGCAGATTGAAGACATCAAGCAGGACCTGAGACTGAAGGAGACAGAGGAGGCGGACCGGCAGAAGAGGATCGAGAACACGCGTCGGATGATAGAGGACCTCCAGACGGAACTGGCCAAAATGGGTAGCCAGGAGGACGTAACTCCTCGCATCGAGGCTGTGAACTCGCAGCTGAGGAACATCCAGGAGGACAAATCCAAGGTGGATAGCGAGCGCTCCGACCTGCGTAGGGACAAAGACGAGGCCATGGGAGAGCGTGCACGTGAGATTCTCTAGTCCTCTCACATCTCAGTGATGTTCTCTGTCCAGATCTTTACAGTGCTCCGGACTACCTTTTTTTTTTTGAGAGACGTCCCACGACCATCGCGAAGCGTTATTTTTAGCCATCCCAAAGCGAAAACTGAATGGCCCAAATGTGAAATTGCCGTCGGTTGCGTTCATTTCTGAAGCGAAATGGTTGTGCTGCAATGACACCACCAGCCATTTTTAGATACTGTCGCACCTTGATTGTATGTTTTTTAAATCTATAGTTATGGATAATCATTTGTAACCTGTTTTGATAACACAATTGCATAGACAGCAGTAATTATATTCTAATATCTGAAAATTTATTTGGTGTAGTATTCAACTGGCCCTTTATCTCTAAATGTAGTTTTTAATTTCATAAATATACATGCATATACATTTAAACCATGACGGGTCAAAAGGGGGCAACATAATGACAGTGGTGCCCATGCAGTAACATGTGCTCCTTATCAGAAGAGCACCAGAGTGTGGCTGGTCGCTTGTTACTTAGCACATTTCCATCCAAACGGTTCATAGTTAAAACTTGTTTAATAACACAGCTTTGTAACGCATTACGCAAAGAACCCTGAATATTTAAATGTAAATTCAGCACAGCAGTGCGTTTCTGTTGAGGCCACACATCATGAGATAATTAACGTAAAAAATTAACGACTCAGTGATCATGGCCAAGCATAATTGTAGCCACTTACTTCACTTGACTCGCACTCACAAGAAACTAATCCACTTATCCTTAAAAGAGCCCCTTCGGAGAGTCCAGAACAGAATAATTCGTCCTCATCCAAGGAGCCCTCTGTACACGCACCTGGTAGATTCCACTTCTGAACTTTTAGCTTATGAAAGTGTGGCATCATTTCAAACCAGTGAATGACTGACACGCTGAGATAGCCATTGTTTTTTTGGGACCAGCTACATCTCTGATTAGAAATTGACAGTTCCACCTTCCTTGCTAGCTAACGTCCATCTGCTGGTTACTTTTCTTTCTACTTTACAGACGTTGTAAGTGTAAAGTTAAAGCATACAACATTATTATCGCAACAAACAGTATCCAAAAAAGATTTATGTGGTTTCATATGCTTATTTTTTGGCCCCAAGATATTAGGATAGTATTAGTCTGTGTCTTTGCCTTATTAGTAGTTTTTAACCAACCCTAAGCTTTGATTTTTAAGCTGTCATTATGGCTCAGGACTTTCTTCCGTGCGCTAAATTTTGTATTGCAGAGTTCTTTTTGGCACAAAGAAATAGGTTTGGAAGCCTGTGCTTTTAACAAAATAAGCAACTTTCACTGTAAACCCAAGGACATTTGAAGATGAAGTTGAAATTGTGAAATACTCTTGTAATATTGATTGCTTTTTCCTCCTGTATGAAGGTTTACAGAATAGACTGAGGAGTCTGGAGGACATAATGAACAGGAAGGAGGAGAAGCTGCGAAGCCGTTTCCGTGACACCTACACAGCCCTGCAGTGGCTGAGGAAGAACCTGAATCTCTTTGAGGGAAATGTGTTTGAGCCTATGATGCTAGTAGTAAGGGCATTAACAGAAGTTCTTACCACAGATTTTTCACTGAGCATGTTTATGAGGACGCTGTATTTCAACTAACGTGTTGTTGTCTTTGTGCTGCAGATCAATGTCCGTGACCCACGACATGCCAAGTACATTGAGAGCCACGTCCCTGTCAATGACCTGCGAGCCTTTGTTTTCCAGAAGCAGCAAGACATGGAAAAGTTTATGACAGAGGTGAGTGGCGTGAATTGGACAAATGCCCACAGGACTTTTGGAGATGAGAGAGTATGTTTAGCTCCTGCTCATCGATCAGCATCGTTCTTTATTAATATTTAAACAGCTTTCTTGTTTATATTGCTTTTGGTTTTGGTCTCTTACAGGTTCGAGATTCTCAGAACCTCAGAGTGAATGCAGTCATTGCTCCTGCTGAGTCATGCGCTGCCCGCCCTCCATCGCGATCCATCGACACCCTAAAGTCAGTTATTTATTTATTCCTGAATAATACTGATCCCTCTGAAGTAACATGTGATCTCATTTGTGTCTGTGTGGAATGTGTGTGGTATAGTTTGACTCTTTCCACGTGCCTCATGATGTGGTTCTCTGTGGGCTTGATCTTTGAGTAGACGCTATGGGTTCTTCTCCTACCTGCGCGAGCTGTTTGACGCACCTGATGAAGTCATGAGCTATCTGTGTCACCAGTACAAAGTGAATGACGTCCCTGTGGGAACAGACAAAACTAAAAGCATGATTGAGACAGTAGGTCCCTTACCCTCACACACAGAACTTAGACCTCAGGCCCGTGATTAAACCATATCAGAAAATAGCAAGCTACAGCTGCAGTGTCAGTTAACTAAGCTTTTCTCATGTGTCTCTCATAATATTATACTCAAACCATGAGAGAGATAATGCTATACAGGGTTTATTCTGTTTGCTTATTATACCTGTTTCTTTACATCTGTTTGTTTATTATTTTGTCGCCAGTGTCACGATATTTATGTGTTTACATTTCTGTATACAGAATGTTTGTAGTGAAATGGATATAGATAACATATAGAACATGGTGATATCTTCACTGACGCGTTGAACCTTTATGGCAGGTTTTGTCTGATGTTTAATGGAGTTTTGTCTCTCATAGGTCATCAGAGAATCCCAGCTGAGGATGCTCTACACAGCTGATGAGAAGTACACCGTGAAGAAATCATCCTATTCCAACAAGACCATCTCCAGTAACTCAGCCCTGCGCCCCTCCCAGTTCCTAAACATGGCCATAGACGCAGAGGAGAGGCGGCAGCTAGAGGAGCACCTAAAGGTGTGTAACTCCTGCCACATCAAAATCTTCCCCCACATGGAATTTAAAGCCCCGTGAGGACACTGTTATTCTGTATCTGGGGCATTTTGTCATTAGCAGTTAGTTTGAAAAGTGAAGCAGCAGTTAAGCTGACAAAGGAATGCTGAATCATTGCAGTGTGTTTGTCTTTGTGCTTGTCAAGGCGAGCGGGTGAGCCGTTGTTGATAATGATGATTATCTTCTGTCTAGGCTGCTGAAAGACAGGTCCAGAAAATTGATGCTCAGATGAATGCAATACAGGAGCAGCAAACCAAACTCGATCGCCGTGACAACGAGCTACGTGCTCAGAAGAAACAGCTGTCTGAGCTCAAAGGCAAGAAGAGACAGCTGGAGCAGAAGATAAGCACAAAACAGGATAGGTGTGTGTAACACATTCTCGCACATGTACCCTACAGCTTGTCTTACTCAGAGACATAGAAAACCCCCTGGTCTTATGCCCCCCCCCTTATCTTCTTCTCTCTCTCTCTCTCTCCCCCTCTCCCTCTCCCTCTCTCTCTCTCTTTGTGTACATATACATATGTAGTTTGAGGCAGATGGAGCAGAGTGGAATTGATCTGAAGAAAGTTGAGGAGGAAACCACGGCTAAAATTTCAGCTGTGAACCAACAAAAAGTGGCTATTGTGGCAGAGTTTCTGGAGCATATGAAGGTCAGTCTCTGTTTCTGTGTCCAGTTCTTTTGTGATGCTTTTATTTTCCATATAGAAGTGCTTATGGTCTGTGTGTGTTTAAGATGAGAGCAAGACTGAATATGGAGAAGGTGTACATGGCACTGGAGACAGTGGGCCTCACTGCAGAGAGGACCAAACTGGAAACAGAGTGCCGGGAGAGCACACACGAGCACAGGAACTTAGAGGTGAGAGGTTACTGAGGTCACTCAAAAGGTCAACATGTCACAGCACCATAGTCTTGTATTCAGTCATCCACGTTGTTCTCTGCAGACAGATAAACTGACACTAGTGTGTGTGTGTGTGTGTGTGCCAGAAAGCATTTGCTGAATTGGATCAGAGGAAGACCAACCTATTAAACACATGTAAAAGCTTGATGAGGAAAGCAAGTGAGATCTGCAACATGAACCCAGGAGAGACCGCTGTACCCCCAGAGCTGCATACGGTCAGGACCACACCCACCCACCTGCACAAACACATTTATCCTCTCTGTCCTCCAGTCATTCATTCTTTCAGTCTTTCATCCTCCCGTTCTTAGGCATTCAGCGAACTACCAGACACTCTGGATGAGATTGATGCCATGCTGAATGAGGAGAGGACCAGAGCAGAGTGTTTCACTGGCCTCAGTGATACGGTAAGGACTCTTCACTTGTAATAAAATGTGGTGTGTGAATGCAGAGAGTGTGTGAGAATGGGACACAGACTACTAATAAAGCAAGTGTGTTATTTTACCATTTTTCCTCAGTATGTCTCCTGGTCTTTCTCCTCCAGGTAGTAGAGGAGTATAACCGAAGGGAGCAGGAGATCAAGAATATGGAGAAGGAGTATGACGAAAAGATGAATGCTCTCCACACTTACAGACAGAACATATCAGAGGTACACCCCAATGCTGTAATATACTGACACACCCAGGTTAACTCCATGTTTTTTCACGACTTTGATGAATACTTGATTTTGATTTTTTACAATAAGTGCGTTGATCGAAAAATCCCCTCAGAGTCTCCATGACCCCTGCCCCTCACATCAGTCACATTATCCTGTCAGACTGTATTTTTTAACAGTGGGCCCTTACTTATGTGGTGTTGTTTACATATGACTGTTTGCTTCCCTTGAATGTAGTTCTTGAAACCTGAACACAGTGTGTGTCTTTCCTCAGGCTAAGGAGCGCTGGCTGAACCCTCTGAAGCAGCTGGTGGAACAGATCAATGAGAAGTTCAGCGATTTCTTCCGCTCCATGCAGTGTGCCGGCGAAGTAGACCTACACTCTGAAAACGAAGTGAGCTTTCACACGCATTCTGTTACCACTTGAACCTTGAATGATCTCTGCACAGAAGAAGGACAGAACCGACTTAGGCTTATGTCTAGTATCTAAACACAGAGGAAGAGGTCTGTAACTTGGTGCCAAACTCTGTCTGATCCCATCAGGAGATAACAGAACCCAGATTAGCAGCGTGTCTTCATTCTGATTATTAGACTGACCTGCTCCCACATAGAGATGAATGAGAGAAAATTGTGTTATTAATAAGTGATACATAGACAAACAGGTCTTTTGTCCTTTTTATCGGTTTCATTATATCACGGGGGAAGAGATTGAGATGTTTTTGTCTCATTTTCTGTTTGTTTTTAATGCGTGTGCAGAAGTGAGATGTAGTCTGTGATTGTGTGTTGTCTGTTTTCTCTGAGAGATGGGTTTATTAGGTGAGGCTGTCTAGTATTCTGCTGAAAGTGTCTTTGTTATGGACGGTCATCTGTAGCCTTGAAGGGATGCGGAAATAGTGTTCAGATATGCATTGGTGTTTAAGCTTTACTCAGTCAGGAGGGCCCAGAAAATGTTCTACCCAACATTACAGCACTGTTACCAGCCTCTACCACTGATACCAGGCAGGCCAGGTCACTGGACTCTTACACCAAATCCACCAGTTACACCAAAAACCTGTCAGCTCAATGCCACAGGCACCAGGATTTATCGAACCACCTCACAGATGTCCAGTGTTGGCAATCACCTGCTCACCGGAGCCACTCAAGACATTGTTGTATGTGAAAAACCCAAGAGGCTGGTGGCTGTTTCAGATGCTGGAACCCATGCTCCTGTCACTATTGATCACACCATACTCACACTCATACTCACTGTGGTCACTAATTTCCCCCAACTAAATATTCAGTTAAACTGGATCCCTTGATGGTCATACACATGCTTTCTGTGGTCACCCACAGCGTTCAGACTCACTGTCTGTAGGAGTGATCCATTTATCTTTTGTGTAATGTGTGTTTGTATCAGTAATGTTTTGCAGGACGAGCATAATAACTGTGCTGTGTGTGTGTGTGTGTGTGTGTGTGTGTGTGTGTGCGCGCGCACGCACAGGAGGAATATGACAAGTATGGGATCCGTATCCGGGTAAAGTTCCGCAGCAGCACCCAGCTGCATGAGCTCACTCCTCACCACCAAAGTGGAGGAGAGCGCAGCGTGTCCACAATGCTCTACCTCATGGCCCTGCAGGAGCTCAACCGCTGCCCCTTCAGAGTGGTAGATGAGATCAACCAGGTACAACACACACACACACACACACCCAGGGCCTACTGACAGCCCAACTGCTACCAGTGTTGAACATAATCAGGCAAATTATTATTTTGTATTATTATTATTATTATTATTATTATTATTATTATTATTGTTATTGTTGTTGTTGATTATAAATTATTTTACTGTAAAACTGACAGACTTAAGAATAATCCACACATATGCCAGTTTTCCTCAGAGTCAGTCCTGTAACCTGTTTTAATCACTGAAAAGAATGCTTTAATTTATGAGCAACTGAGCCATAGATAAAAATCTGTTTTCTCACTTTTGCTGACATAATCACTTTTTGACATGGTGTTGTGATCATACATTGTTTGTGTATCCCCATTAGGGTATGGATCCAGTGAACGAGAGAAGAGTGTTTGACATAGTGGTCAGGACTGCCTGCAAAGGAAGCACCTCTCAGTACTTCTTTATCACACCTAAGGTAAGTTACCCTTTAATGCACATGTGTCAAACTCCGTTCCTGGAGGGCCAGGGTCCTGCCGGTTTTTGTTTTCACCTCTTAGTTACCTGTTGATTTTCACCTTGAAAACAGGTGTGCACGCTCTTCAGCCAGCCAGAGACTGTATTTAGTTGGTCAACAAGAAAAACAGCAGGACCATGGCCCTCTAGGACTGGATTTTGACACCTTTTGTTTAATGATTCATTACCCTCTACCCATAATGATTTACTTTTCATTCATCCTGTATATGACTGGGTTAAGATGTTAAAGTGCTATATGTGTTTGTATATTTGTGTGTGTGTGTATTTGTCCACATCCAGCTCTTACAGAACCTGCAGTATGCTGATGAAATGACTGTGCTATGTGTGCACAATGGGCCTTACATGCTGCCGCCTCATAAGTGGAATGAGAAGGCTTTTATCAGACGCATCAGACGCCAGTCAAACCAGTGAATACATCACACCATTGGCTCCAGTAAACCAACAATACAGACCACGTTAGTTCTCCTAAGACCCTCTGCTTTGCTGGCTCCTGTTTTGGTCTAAGTAAGGGAAAAGAATGGTTTTTAATTAAAAAAATAATAATAATGATGAAAAGTGTGTCAGCCTTTGCAGCAGTGTTTCTCATACAGCTGTTGTGTACAAAACACTGAGAAATGTTCTTTTGAGAAAAAAAAAACTATTCAGTTTAATCTGTAAGAGGACAAGAATTAAAATGTAGTGATCATTTTTCCTGCAATTTTTGTATTGACTGCATAAATTGTGCCAGTTAAACTCAGACAAATAAATATGGTATTGAACTAAACAATAACATATATCAGGCTGGTAATATTTTGTGCTATGTGACACTGAAGCCCAATAAGCCTCTCAGAAATGCACTTTCTCTGAAGGCAGCAGTAACAATATACACCTAAGCCTCTCTCTATCTCAGATGATATATTTCCAAATGTCTTGGACAATAATTTTTAGTAATGGTAATGACTTAGTTGGAAGTTGCTCAATAAGACACACACACGATGGTGGGAATTGTATCATAGTTGGCAGTAGTTTGCTGTTCACTAATGATAAGTATGTGTAAACTTCCTTAAAGTCAGGAAAGAGTAGTTAATGAGACATTTCTCATTCCAAGGAACTATTCTGTTAATCTGAAAGCACCGTGTCACCAAGGGCTTTACCTAGGAAATGAGTGACTGTGACAGAGCTTTGTGGTGAACGGCACTGAAAATAAAAACCGGTATAAAGACGTGTCACTTCAATCAAGAAGACTCACTCCCAGTCACACTTGAAGGAGCATTTCTTTTTCAAATAAGCTTTTTAGTATTGGTCTATTTACATATCCTATTTGTATTTCATGACCATAATTCACAGAGGAAATTAAGTGAAATAGGGAAGTGATACTGTAGTTACAATTTATGTATGCTTCAAAATGCAAACCCCTGCATAAAAAAGAAATTGCGTCCAACACATCTTAGTACATCTCTGTACATTGTTTTATTTACATGATACAATTTTTGCAATAATGTTGGGTAACAAGATTATATGCGCAATACAATAAATATAAAGATGGTTTGTACAAACTTGCATAACTAAAAAGGCGAAATTAAAACAGATTGTTAGTTTAACTGTGTAAACTCGCACCCCTAAAGGGAGAGAACAGTGCGATGCAGCCAGACCAAAAACAAACAAACAAAAATGGACTTGAACAGTAACCTAAACATACCCAAAAGTCCACCAATGAGACAAATGGACTACATACACACAATACTCATTCAGCTCCTCCTCATGACAGTGGGTCTACAGACAACGGCCAAGAACTTTCATCTCCTGTGTTAATACATAGCATGTGACACACACACACACGCCACAATACGTATGGAAATATCAATCAAACGAAAAAGAAAAAACAAACATTCATTAGAGGTGAACTTTAGATCAAATACAAAAGTGGACTACTGGTACAACGGCAACCTCAACAACTTAGTTTACGCATTCTGAAGTTAAGATTACTAGCCATGCAAAAGAACACCGGGAAACCCCTCCTTGTTCATGAGGAAATATTTTGTCATTTTAAAACAGTACCCCCCTTAAACCTTTAACAGATGGATCAGTAAAGCAAAGGCAGAAGCAACAACAACATAAAAGCTCGTTTTGCATTGTGCAGTATGTCACTGAAGGATCAACAAAAATCCAACTGCAGATTTGTTTTTTGTTTTGTTTAAAATGAATCCACGCCACTACCTCATCCATACTGACAAACTGTTTTGTCAAATTTAAAACACTCACCCTAAAACATGTCACTAGGGAAGGAGTCTGGCTGCTTATACTATTCAGATGGGAAAATGATCTCACAAACACTTGTTCAAGAGGGAAAAAAAAAATAAAAATAAAAAAATAATCACTCCAGAGAAATCTGCCTGGTGATTGCATCTGGTTGAGGCTCAAGCACTAACAGCAACACATTTTGCTCATTAAAAAAACAACCCTGTAAAGCTGAAGTCACACCAGGAATCAAAGTGAAGCTGATTTCTTCATCCGACCAGAGAGGAGGAGGACAGCATCCGTATGAACCATGTGCCAGCCATGCACAGACATGTCTACAGTGCTCAGGCCAGGACAGTAACAGTCTCAAAGAGTCCCACTGGCTACAGTAAGTCCACCCCTCTCCCAGCACAACAGATGGACAGAGAAAGATGCACAATCACAAAGTAAACTTAGAACAATCATCACAAGAGACACCAATCAGCCTTTTCAATACAACCAACAGAACTGGCAAACAATTCTGCCTAGACCCAGACACCTTCAGGCACGCAGGCTCTGGTCGGTACCTTTTTTTTGCTGGGAAAACATTCTTGTGTTCTTTCTCAGTTCTTTTTTTTTTGTTGTTTTCTTTTTTTCTTAATTGAGGCTCATACAACCAAAGACAGAAAACAAAAAAAATGAGGGGAAAAAAAAAAAACGAAAGAAAATGTGATCACTCATGCATTGGCTGAGAATGGGATTTTCCTCCATACTGTAGTTTAAAAAACAAAAAGAAAACCTAGTCCTTTAGGTCGCAGGTCAGGCGCGAGTCCTTTTAGTCAATCTCTTCCAGGATTCAAGGTCAAAAGTGGAAGAGGGCTCTTTATATTCTCTGGATTTTGTCGGCAACCACCACTGGGTTCTCCTTGCGGATCTTGGCAGCAGCTTCAGCTTTGTAGTCATAGGGACAGTTGTGCTTGTCTGAGTAGCGGTGGAGTCCACAGAAGAGATTCCCACAGCGGCAATCAAACCCTAATGAGGCAGTGAAGTAGTCAGAAACATGCAATAAAATTCAGAAATTTGAAAACTGAACACAAAAGTGAAAGATTACAAGCAGCATCGTGTGTTGCGCGTGTTTAAAAAGCCGCACCTGTGAGGCCAACCTTCTTGCGGCACATGAAGCACCTGTTCTTCTTCGGTTTGGGGGCCTCTGGTGCTTTGGCATCATCGCTACCTGTTGCACTGGAGGGGGAATGAGAGGCTGCTGGCTGTGTCACTACTGGAGAAGGGAAAAAAAAAAGATATCAGTGAGTTTGGTTTTAATCAAATCTACGCAATATCAGCTGAAGTCTCTACAGCCTATAAAAAAAACACCACTGACCAGGTTCAGGGATGTCTACTTTAGAAGTTGTAGCCTCCTCTTCACATGAAATGCTCATTTCAGTCATTTGCTGGGTAACAGGAAGAGCTGCTGCAGCAACGCTAGATGATTCCGACCCGCTGGCTGCATTATTTAAAGTGGCTTCAATTATCTGGATGGCTGAGGAATCTGAGGTAGGACTGCTGGTTACACTGCTGGTTCCTGGGAAAAGAAAACCCAAACCAAAACATGAGCGCCTCATCAAACTTCATCCCTATATAGCGCATGAACACAGATTTTAGATCAATAACTTCATAAAAATATCCATACAACAACAAAACAAAAAAAAAAAACATCTACAATGAATGGACAGTTAACGGGTTTAGAGTAGAGCATACCCATAGTGCTAAGAGGGCTCACTCCTCCATTGTTCTGTCTTGTCAGATGCTCCTTGTAGCAAACAGAGCACATGCCATTGGTCCTAGGGTTCCCATAGAAGCCACAGCCTGTGGCACACAACATGGGCACTGGGCTCTGGTTGGTCTCCTGGGCCATCTTGCGTCTATGGGTAAGTCCTAAGCAGATCCAAAAAAGAAGAAGCAAACAGCCTGGGTTACCATAAATGGACATGTTCAACATGTACAAGGAAAAAACACCGGCAGAATAACCAGCTAGAATATCGCTCAAAACCAGAACAAAGAAATAAGTGCATTACACGTATTTTTTGTCGTTGTCTTAACTGTGTGTCAGCACAGAGAATTCAGAACCATTATAACCATTGTTACCCAACGCAGCGTCTTTAAAAACAGCCGTGTTAAAAACAACTGCAAGAGGTTGGGTTGCAGCAGAAAGCCACAGGAGATACAGGACCAGATTACTTAATGCCTAGAGAGTCAGGTGTCCAATCTGAGTGTGTTTGTGGCACCTGCTCTGCCATGAGCCACCTGTCACAGTGTCATTCACCTTCTTCAGAATGACTACAGCTGAACTCACACCACTGATGATGGTGTGTGTGTTCCCTGTGATTCCCAACTACTGCACTTGTACTTTCATATAAAAGTTTTGTTGTAAACAACATATCAACATCAAAGTCACATCTATAACATACATGTTAAATGACTCAAGGTTGCCATGCTTTTTTTGTAAAGCAAACTCCAAAAAGGAGGCTGACAAGGCCATGTGTATAATCAACTGTTAAAAACATGAAAATAAGACACAGTATGCCGCCGCCCCCCCACACAAAAATGATCTACCTAAGCCAAGATAAGAAGGTAAGAGCCGGTTGGTTGGTGGGCTCGGAACGTTCTGTTTGGCAGGAGCCAGATCACGTCTGTCGAAGGACAAACATGAACAGAATGACTCTCACTTTGGCGAGAGAACCATCCGCTAAACCAAACGTTTCCGTAGAAAAAAAGCTCTAACTGGTCATAGCTCATACATAACACAGCCTGCGAGAGGCAAACACTACAGCTGCCTTACACCGACGCTTTTATTGAGAGATGCGTCAGAGGTTTTCCCCGGAAAACCCACTTGCGACAGAGACATCACGTGTTTGCCTGCTGACTGCAGTACTCTTCGCTGTACCAGACTCACATGGACGTGGGTATTAACTTTCGCCTGTCACAAGGGTGCAATGTGACAAGCTGATCTCAAAGGCGCGCACACACACGACCTCGCAAACAGTACAACGCCCTGGCTATAATTCTATATATATCCCTGGAAGCCTTGCCACGGCTCCGTTACATCACAGAGCACTAGTACGAGCTTGTTTGCGTAGCACATCCTCCGTCGCGTATGGGCACGTTGAGAGACACCCGTTGTTTATTTTGATAGCCCCTAAAATGGTAATACTCTGTCGAGACAAGCTGCTGAGCTGTTTCGTGCACTGACTACGCACAAGTTAGATCGCTTGTCACTGTATCATCATTTCCAAACGTTAAACTGGCTGTTTACTGTAACCTTACTGTTAGATACAGTATAATCAGTTCAACCGTTCTGAACATAAAATTGGAAGCAGGAAGAGAAGAGGCACCTTTTAACCCGAGAATCAAGTCGTTATCATTGTGATCTTTAACCTATGATCTAACAACAGAAGTCAAACTCAATCGATTAAAGGGCAGTTTTCGAACGCACATTTGATCGGTAAATTAACCAAAGTAATACTGGGGCTTAAGAATACACTACATAGCGGTCTTTCTCACAGTCAAGCAACGTCCGGTCGCCAACGTTACCCTACTGGCACTAATATCGTTACTTTGTCCATTTAACTGCTGTTGCATTCGTTGGCTGTATCAAAGTTCTTTCATAGACAACGAAACTGTTTCGAAAAAACACGTGTTTAACGCAATTTACTCAACTCCAAATGTGAGGAAACAAATAGCACGGCTATATTGTAAATGTAACATGTTAAAGATAAGGTAACTTAAACTGCAAATGATCAAACGATAAAGGCCTCGAGCTGACATTCAGCTAGCGAAATCCACTTAGTCATGCTAACTTTATCTTAGCTAGCAAACAAGCTAACAATAGTACTACGCTAACACGTTAGGTTTTCACAATAATATTCGATGACAACATCGAATAGTAAGGAATCTTTTTAACTCACAGTCCTGTGTTATAAAGCTAACCAGATAAAATGGTGGTTTGGAGACAAAAGATTATTGCTAGCGACGAGTCTCGTTTTTGGCCATGAAGGTCTGACGGTGCTTTGTCTTCTCTTTGTTCCCAGAGAAGACTCTTCCTGTTTTGATAAATACTTTCAATTCTTGGATAATCAGACAGGAATTGAATTGAAGTCAATAAAGAGAATTAGACTTAAGAATACTGGAAAAAGTAGAATATCACTCTCAACTGATGTGTATTATTATAAGATAACGCGTGTTATGGCTCCCCAGCTAGCAACCTTCAATAGGTTAATTCTCAACCAAGCACTCGACAACTAAAATATTATTTGAAACATTAAAATAAAACCATTTTGCCACACAGACAAAATGACGTGAAAACGAAACAACTTCCTGACCTCCTTATCTACCTAATGGCGAATACAGCAGAAACCATGTTAAGTCTGTGTAAAAGATGTGCAATGTTGCTAACTTACCAACCTGATTTTCCTACTGTTTCTTATCTTGTACAATCATTTCAGTTAGCTTTAGAAACTACCATATTAACTTTTGATAACCTAACTTGTCACGCTTCAAGTCGTTGGTCACACATTACAGAACAAATATTCAAAGCCAAATGGCAATGCAGTAAAATGTTACACAAATTAGCTCACCAAACTAACGATAATGCTTGTCCTAATAAGTCCAGCAAAGTTCACCAACGTCTTATTAGCTTTGCCTCCGAATCTAATGTGTTACGATATTTTTTGTGTTGTGTTTTAGAAATCAAACTAAAAGAAAAATAGTAACCTAGATGTAATGTTAGACGAGCACCTACTGTCTACCATATTTGGTCGATTCTTCTTCGACAGTCAATAAAGAACTAGCAACTTAGCTTAACTAGAGTCAGTGTTATCTTTGAACACTCATGGATAAACGAAATGTTGGTATCCTAGTTCAGAAGCTGTTAACTAAAAATTACTCTTTCGTTTGAAGTTTCTAACATGGAGAAGGCATCTCACTAGACCACACCACATAAGGGAATCTTAGAGCTAGCCAGCGAGCGTTTCTTTAATAGTATCTTGTTGGAGAAAACATCTTTCTAGTTATCTATTTAACTGTTTCAAGACATCAGTCTGCTTACCTGGGCAATATGAAGGAGTTCTCAGTCGCTTTCGAACCAAACGTGAAAAAGCCCACGAACAACTTGCCCTCACTCTACCGGATATTAGTCTTGCTTCCACTACTGCTCCTATTACTGTTTTCTGTCGGTATATGTTTGTTGCCTTCTTTAGTAAGAGGAGTGGCGAGACACGTCATGGACAGAAAGTGATACTGATTGGGCGGAGGAAACTTTACGAGTTGGAACAAGGTAAGCCACTGTACAAAAACAACCATGTATTTTCGTTGACCGTGGCCTATATTTCATAGGTGACTAAGGTTATAGAGTTCTTAAGAAAAATAAAAACTGTATCGCTACGATCATTATCCAAGTATTGTGCACATACATTTAATTTCAGGCCACATATATGACCGAGTCAAGATAGCACAAGTAGCAGTTAACAGTTCATTATGACACCATATGGGTTTTTTTTTTTTTTTTTTGGTAAATTACACATTAAACCAGGAGTTATCTACTTACAAGTGTAAATATGCTACTACAGTAAATTAGACAATGGTCTGATCTTTAACTTGACCCAGTCTTTCCTTCTGATGTGTAGGTAGTAGATGTCATTTGTATCAAAACACTTTTGCATTAGAGGACAACACACCACCATAATTTGTTTAGGTTATGCTGCAGTATCACTTCCACCGTTTAGTCTGCTGTCTAAACAATAGCCTGGACCTACAAATTGACTCTCTGTGACCCCTTATCAAATATCATCACATGGCAGTCCTGTGACACAGGGAACACTCTCAGAAGATCTGTGGCCTTTGAGAGATGCTGATATAATAAACTAAACCAAACTAAAAGTACTCATTGTTGATCAAGGTGCAATTGATGTAAATAGCTTTGAGGAGGAGAACAATCTCTTATGAGAAACTCAAAGACATTCTATGATGTTACATTCAAAGCCACATGTGAAAAGCTACTGGGATGGATTGCTGTTGTGAGCAGGATTTCCTGTAAACAGATTAGCTAAAAGTGAGATGAAAGTACTAATACATTTCTTTCCATTTAGAAATATAGTGGTTGAGCTTTATAACTACTAGAGGTAATGTTAAAAACTTGAAAAAGATACGATGAGTCTAAAAGCTTGTGTAACAAGTGAGGTAAAGATAATAGTGTGGAACTGTAATGGCCTAATTTTTCCTCAGAGGTGTGATGACACAGACACAACGCACGAAATTCTGCTTCTCACAGTGATTTTGAAATGACGTTGGTCTTTGGAGTGTTGAAACTACCTTGCTTTGTGTTGTCATTTGTGCCGTCAGAGTTATCATGTTTTGTTACTTGCGCATTGTAAATATTCCTTGACCTATCAGTGTGCTCCACACCATGCATTTTGTGATTCAGTCCAGACTGTGTTTTTTGTGGACCTTTCTTAGATTGGCGGTAATTACAGCATGGAGTATGTACTTGTGTACTGTATTTTCACCAGGAAGTGTAAATGACATCGGCCTTAGTAATAGCACGTTTAAACATAATCAAGGACAAGGAGAATGAAATAAGGCAGACAGAATTACAGACTTTAAAATTACAGGTGAATGTGATCAAATGACTGAGTAGATGAACACTTCGAGTAAGTTTTATTTTTCTTTCTTTGCTACAGTGTGACCAGAGGACCAGTGCTATTTTGAACTCATTCTCATGTTTGTTCCTGTAGGTAAAAATAGAGGAGGAACTTGATATGAGACAACATGGCCCAAGCTCTCGTGACAGGGATGCTCCATGTGTTTATATTCAGCACAAGCCTTTCAGAATGATATGAACAAACGGCATGTTCCCTCCTCCAAAACAAATTACTAGAAAACACTGAGAAAGTGTAGTGTGCTCCCTGGTCAGTGACACAGTGATGAAGTACCCTATAACCAAGCATGTGACCTTTGACACTTCCAAATGGAATGTATACACACTCCTGAAAACACTCTGTGAATATCACGTTGTCAAACAACTGAGAAGACGTTACGTAACCTGACTGCAACCCACTCAGGATTAAAAGTTGTAAAACAATTGCAATCTCAAATCGCCACAAAGATTTGATCATTTCTTTGACTTGATTTTAGGTGATGTGAAATACTATAGCATTAAGACTTGGTAACATAAGTTAAATGTACAAGCAGAACTGTTTAGTAACAGTGGTTCTCATTTATCACTTGTACAAAAGAACAAATTCACATGCACTGCACTTACAAGATCACAGCACAACTCACTGATCTGTAGATCAGCTGGAAATTGTCCCTTGGCACAAACATTTTTTTTGACCGCTCTAGACCACAGATAGTCATTCATTAACAAGACACTAGACTGTTCTGATATTTTCACTGTAACCTGAATTTTCCAGGGACAAATGATAAGCCATCCAACATTTTAGATAAACTACGGTTTCTGCCTTAAACAATACACATTTTAAACTTCAGGAAGTTTCATGAATCCAGCATGGCTTTCACACAGGAACATCTAGGAATAATAAAAAGCTAGGTGATTTATTGTAGGTGCACAATCCCTCACCCTTTCAGATTTAGTCCTGGTGGTTAGAGAAACTGTTGTTGCCAAGGTTTCTGTACACAAATCAAACATATTATTGTCTTATCTCACACTGTTGAACTTGAGGGCCCTCCCACTTATGCTTTGCTCCTCCTTTACTCCGGTGCCTTTGATCAACAAGTTGTAACTTGCCTGATGAACACTCATTCAGGAAGGTTTATGGGCCAGGGTGTGGCTTACCTGAACTGGGCCAAGAACAAATAAACAAGCCAAGGTGTCACAGTCCTTTTGGATAGGAAGTAGCATTCCACATTAAAATACAGTGAAATCCGGGAACGTTACAGGAAATGGAAAATGTCGTAATCACTGTTGTGATTACATTTTATTTTCTTGAGAATTCCATCTCACAAATCCCACTCATGGTTAAGAGTTGATTTATGTCACTCTATTCAAGAGTACCTGCTGTTTGAGGCATGATGCTCATAGAGAGTGACTCATCTTACATGTAAATGCATTGACTTTTACATGTCATGATCCCTACTATGTAGATATAACAGTAATACACCCATGTTCATGAGACCCTTGGCTCTCCACCAAGACAGCTCAGTTGATCATGTCGTGCTGCCTTGTTCCTGAGCACTGTCTAACCTCAGAGAGACTGAACAGAAAGAGAAGGGTTCCGGATAGCAAGATAAGTGGATACTAATGGGTGTCCACAGGGAAACAAAACAGCAAAGCAAAAATATTAGGCCAGATTTGTTTTCTGTTTTGAAGAGCATTAGTTTATTTCTTACTTTCCACAGGTTCTCTCAGAAGCCATGTAATTATATACAAAATCTGGAATGTTGAATAAATGCATACCAATCAACTGATCTGTAGCTGCGTCCATAGAAATCTTTTAACAGCTATACATTAGAAGGGTTCCTTCCCTCTGTCATGTCATTTATTGCTGGTTTCATAAATGCAGGTCACGAATGCCTACTGACTAATTGATTTTTTTTCTTTTTTTTAAGTATTTACATGTTGATTAGTAATTTCTAAAAGTCAAAAGTGTGCTAAATAAATAAAAATGTGGGAGCATTAAAAAAGACAAGTTCTTTGATATGGCAAAACAAAACCCTAGATTTTAGTCCCAGATTGTCTCTCCTGTCTGTTAAACAGCTCTTCACCACTAAGATAAAAATATGACAAATAAATGAATCTTCATTAGACTGATCTTATTTGAGACACAATGTGAAGGATATAAAAAAAGAAACACTCAAAAAATACACATCATCTTTCAGAAAAAAAAAAAAAAAAATCATTCATGTGATATTGGAACTGGGAAAATTTGTTATTTTAAAAGTTGAGGAGCCCAGAAACCGACAATATGAAAAAATGAATGTTAAGAGTTCATTTTAAACTGCGGGCAGTTCTATCTGAAATTAGCAACATATTAAAAAGCCAAAATGACAACAGACAAAATTGGCATGTAATGCTGTTAGGCATTAGACTGCCTCACATCTGACTTTAACAGGTGACAGCTCAGTGCCATTTTCAGTTGTGTACAAATAAGAACAGCAGAGCACTCAGATTAAAATGATCAAAAAAAAATGTGAATCACTTTTTTTTTAAAATATCATTTTAAAATTAGTCAAAGCATATATACGGTACTTTCATAAAACCAATACAATTAGTGCTTTCTATTATACTTTGACATTTCAAAAGGATGGGAAATTAATTTAATAATTTTCATTCATTTAGCTCTGTTGTCTTCTGGAACAACAATTTCAGACCACACAAATCTAAATGGTGATTTCATGCAAATAATACATACAGTACCACAATGAACAGTTGGTCATTCTGTGTAGACAAGGCAAATATGCCTTTACAAGACTTTTAAATTTACAGTTGATCAATACAAAAACTCAGTTTATAGCTTTGCCGCTTCTATCAAATCTATATATATTTCCCATGGAACTAGCTCAGAGGCTGTACCTGGACAGATCAATGATTAGTAACTAAGGTTACGACACTGAAGGTTCCAAACTGCATCTCATTTGACAGGGAAGGATGACAAGACCATTCAGCATTACATCCACACAGACTCCAGAATGTCTTTGCAAAATGTAAAATATCTGAAATGTCATTTCCTATGTTATCATTAGAAAAGATTAACAATATAAAATGTCGTATCACAATCAAGGAGTACTAAAGGGTTTGGGTTTTTGTTTTTTTGTTTTTGTTTTTTTTGTTGTTGTTGTTTTTTTTTTTTTGAGTTTTTAAAAATGCAATTTCACACTTCCAGACAGAAAATAAAAACCTCTTGCTATTGCTATTCTACCATTGTTTCACATAAGTTAGCCCTGAAAGGACATTTTGTTTGCGGCGTACATCACTGAATATTGCTTGGGTCAAAGGATGAAACTTCTCCCCCTTTCAGACAGGTTCAGAGTATATGGCACTTCACAAAACCTTCTGTCTACCTTTGCCAAACTCTCCAATGATTAAACCAAGAACACACACACACACACACACACAGACACACACACTCATACACATTAAAAACTAATCAAAAAAATTAAAATAAAGGAAAAGGCCTTGCATTATATCCATGATATCGATCTGTACAGGAAGGCAAACCATATTCTTGTCCCATGTCAAAAAATGACATCCAATATTAGCACTGTGGATGTTTTTGAGATGGCAACAGCTGCCTGAAGCCCTTTGGAGTGAGATGGACGTGAATGGAAGTGGCTCTGGGGTGGGGGGTGGGGGGGCAGGTCCTGTTTTTGCCCTGGCTCATCGCTGTCTGGTGTACAACAGAAGTCCCTGGTCACAGTTTCCACACAATGCTTTGGTTAACCTAGCTCATATCACCTTCTGTTTCTGTGCATATCCACGCAAGACGTATAAAAGGACCCAACTAATCAAGTATCCACTTTTACCGGACCTCTCAGAAGTTCCTCTCCATGTCTCGGTCCATTTCACATACCATGAGCGTTTCACTTATTGTCCTAGCAGTCCTGTTCTGAGCCTCTGGGGAAAGTGAAGGTTTATGGGTTGTTGCTGGAGGGCAGACTGTAGTGACCTTGGGAAGGGCTCTTTCCTCAGATGAGGGTCAGCTGTATTTCAGAGGGCACTGAGGTGGTGATGAAGACTGAAGTGATAACAGTGTCTACTGTAAAGCAGGTGGGGCCAAACTGAAGATTTCTAGCCACGAGTGGAAGGGTTTTTTTTTTTTCCCCCCTCTCACCTTAATAACTTACCAAAAGGAGGAACAGCTCAGAGCGCCAAAGTTCAGCAGACAAAGAAATTCAACAGCGTCCAGAAAGCACACGCACCAGAACTACATTCATCTCCACAGTAATCACACAGCATTGTCCTTCTTATACAGGTCAAAGGAGTGGTCTTTAAAAAAGTCTTAAATTAAAAAAAAAAAAAAAAAAAAATCAAAGAAACATTGAACATAATCAAAAAATAAAGGCAAAGACATCGGCAGACAGGGAGCCCTGCCCCCACTAGGATTGACTACACTTAATGCTACACTACTGGAACGCTATGCCGATGAAGGAGTACAGGAAACACAGTATTTTTCAGTCTGTGTTGGAATATAGCAACAGTCCCACAGTGAAGGCTCCTTTTTTCCTTTTCCTTTTTTTTTTTGTTTGTTTTTTTTTTGTTTTGTTGTTTTTGTAAGACGCATGCTTTCCAGACGTTTGCCCCATTTTTGTCCACTCAACACAGTGGTTTTGCCCTGTTATATCAAAGAACCATGGTCCTTTTTTTCTCAAATACAGTTCAATCAGTTATATATAGAACTGGCTTCTCTGTGTAAAAAAATAAAAGGAGGTGAACATTCGGCTTTCTGTTCGCTTCCCCCGTGTCTCTACGCTGACATCTCTCTAATGATGATCAGGTCGACTGTGTTTGGAAAGGTCTTCAGCAGGGACACAGCATTTCCATGATCAATGTTCACAAAGCTGTACCCGTTGGCCTGAAAACAAAAGCAAGTTATGAGTTAGCCAGCCCTGTGCGTAATGAGCGGGAGACAACATTTGTTAAGAGCAGAAGCGCGGTGTCAGATGAAATGACATTATGCAGGGCAGAAGCTGATGATGTCCGAGGTGCTGCGAGAGCGTGTGGCTGTACCTGGATGATCTTGTCCCCGGGCTGGAGCAGCTTTGAAGCGGGTCCCTCTGGCTGAACCCTTGTCACAAATATGCCCTGATGAAACACGACTTCACATCATTTAAAGTCATCGTGACCCATCAAGACAATGTACGTTGACATAAATATCAATCTTGCCTTGTTCCGATAACGAATTTCTTGAATACTGTCAACGTTTAATGTTCCAAGTGATAACTGATGGTGATGAAGATACATGTCAGACTTTTTTCAGTTTATTCTAACACTATTTAGTACAGCTAGTGTTGGGAGCAGCACTGTAAAAGCAGGCTAACATACTAGATTCACCATTATTTCCCAAAAATAAACATGTTCAAACATTACTTTGTGGTGAATGAAAGATGTACTATTTTGTTTTCCCAGTGAGTCTCAAATTACTTTGAGAGACAGTGCTACATACTTTACTCAGCACAGTCACTGGCAGCAGATCAAGTGCTGATACCATATCATTCCATACCATAACTGCTGTATTCAGTGTCAAATGAACCGATAAGCTATGTTGATATATTATCTGTGAGGCTCTTTGAATACCACTACATAAAGAAAACCAAAAAAAGAAACCATGTGCATTGAAATTTGGTTTTAGACTATTGTCCTGTCAAACTGATTATACTGAACATGCTTGGAAAGCTGTGATCAACCATTTGAATAATAATCGATCAACTTAGATGATCTTATTCCCCTGAGACTGAAATTCAGTAGTAGAGTACATACATTGTCTTCTGGACGAAATGGATTTCCTCGCCCTCCAATGCCTCCTGATATACTGAACCCCAGCTCTGGGTTCTTCTCAATCTTCACATGGAACTGAACACAGCACAAAACATCATCAACATCACAGACAGCAAGACATTTCCCTCTACTCACTGTGACTGACTTCTGCAAAACAATTTATTTGTGTCCCTATGACACATCTGATGGAAAATGGTATGATCACAGGCAAACACTGCCTGTTCTTTTCAAAATAGTAATTTTGACATGTATTACATGAAGTTACATTTAAAGGGTTTTTGTTTGTTTTGAAAACAATGTTTGTGCTCAAATTGACATGAAATCACTTTGTACCTCCTGCTGAAGAGGCTCATGAGACATTCGTGGGGGGCCTTGGGGCTGCTGGGAGACCTTGTGCATCAGGTAGTCAATGAGCTGCTCTCTAGAGGGGTGGCGTGCCATTGGGGCCTGACTGCATGTCATCTGGGGCCGTGACGGAGGGCACATCTGACCATTCATCAAAGGCACCTGATCACAAAAGGAGTACGATCAGGAACTGAGAGTCTACATGAATCCTAGTGTCTTACATGCAACACATCCAGCACATTTTAAACTACTGCGTGTTTATCACAGTGATTCAAAAATAACGAAACTTAGGAAAGTTAAACTTTAAACCACTTTCAGTCTATGAGCAATGACTAACTGATAAGTCTATGGATCTGATCAACAAACGCTGGAAATTAAATCAAACTATCGTTAAACAAACACAAGGCACAGCTTTGGATCCTTCACAGCCTTGACATAATCTGACTAACGGACATTTTTGACCATAGGTCGAGGTTTTATGTTCCTGGGCTTTAGCGCCAACACAAACTCGGCCCTCTGACTCAACCTCGGCAAAAGCAGTCTCTTGAAAAGGCCTTAGCCGAGAACGGCACTGAGATGGTTATCTTGATTTCCAATAAAACTGCAATTTAATGAAGTTGTTGTTGATACGAATGGAGCAGTGTTAGCAGGAGTAACTTGATCTAACGTGACTGAAATTGCAGTAGAAATCTAATTCCCTCAGAGTCAATTCAGAGATTGTTTCCATTTCTCATAGAACTGTTTACAGTTTTATACAGCAACTTACTGCAATGCAAACCACAGAACATCCACCTTGACAAAGACATTTCTTTCCTCATTTTAGTCTGTCTAATGTCTGGCACAGCAAACAGTTTGAGGTTCAGTCTCTAGCTTCTAACTACAAAATAAAAAGAATTCCTCCTTGAGAGCTGTCTGTCACATAGGAAAACAAAATATCTCAAAACCTTATTTCTCTCATTTTATCCCAGAGCAAGTAAAAGTAAGACTTTAGGGAGACTACTACAAGACCATACTTAAAGAGATTTTAATATTACTACATGTAACACATTTTAATGTTACTAGGACTCAAAACGAAGACGTGGTGATAGTAGCAGGGTCTGTTTACATATTTAATTGGTAAAAGAATTAGATGTCACTCAATCAAGACAAAGCGTTGTTGAATGCAAAAAAAACACCCTCAGAGAACACAAAGTTTTGCAACTGAAGATTGAGTTAATAAAACACAAGCTTGTGGAATCCTTCAGACTGTCTCAACCTCGTCAACTGGTTAAATATTGCTCAATGCGTGTCTGGCCTTTCAAGTAGAGTAATCACTGCTATTCACCCTTCTCAACACAAGGGGGCAGAAAAATCCTTAACAAATTCTTAATACAGTGAATCTACATCCACGTTTGATTTCACTTACAGAGCACAAAAAAGTGCCTCAGCATAGTTTTAAAAAATGTTGGTTTCACTTAGTATATGCTTGATCATACCATTTATTGTTCATAGTCTTTTTAATTAAGAACACAGAGAAAGCAATGAGAACAGAAGTTTCTTGGTTAATGGAAAAACATTGCCAGTTTCGGAATACTGCTTTGTTAGAACCCTGTTATCATTTTCAGATGTTTTGGCACCAAATAATTGGGACAATATGTCTCTTTGGCACTTTGTTGGGATGTGACTTATCTTTGTATTTGACCTCCTTCGATGTTAGTATCCAATGATTTTCTGTTAGTATATCACTTTTGTCTGTTGATTACAACTGCTAAATTTCATTTTAAATTAGCAGTGAGAGTACTGTTTGTAGTTGGAGGTGAAAATATCTGAAAGCCAGTTCATGTGCCACGGGCCCTCCTGAGAGCAGGCCTGTACAGTAATCTCTTCCAGGACAGCTCTGGTTAATCAGAGCTAACCAATCACTGTTAGAGCCCATGCTCTTTACAGGTTCAACATTTCAATCTTCAGTCCTCTGTATACTTAGCCACAAATACGCACACAGAATGTACAGCTGGTAATGCAAATCTTCAAACGACTCAAAACGTCAGACGAGTTTAAGCTGAGTTCAGTAGTTTTTGGCCAGGACATGCAAAATTCTGCTGGTTCAGCAGTTTCATTTTTTATGGTTTGGATGCTGCTGTGCATGTGATCCAAACCTGCAGAGTTATAAGGATATTATATGTGTTGCACTTACTTTTCTAACAGTGTCAATGGGGTAGCCCTGCTGTCCATGAGGTCCAAAGACATCATCCTGCCAGACGACAATAACATATATAACGATATATACACAATAAATGATAAAACAATAAATATACATAAATAACAATATCCATTAATCTCTCAGATTTCTTATCAACTCATATTTTTCCAATCTACTCATAATATGCAACATAGACAAGAGCAGAACTATATCTTCATGTAATTATAAAGACAGAAATTAAAAAATCCATTGAGAGCCATTTTTCCTGTGGAGATACTGAAATGATCAGCGGAAAGAAACAACTCTACACCTTGGTAAGTGGGCTATCTACTCATTTTGCTACTGTGTGGCTACACAGGCACTGCTAAACTCAGTTTTATCAGTGAAGATTAGGATGAAATCAGTAGAGAAGTTTTCATGCTTCATCAAAAAAAAGGCTGGGTTCTACACTTAGAAATCTATGCCACATGAGATTTATCATGCAATTTATATCTCAGCTAGAAATCTCCACTGTTGCTTTTTCATTCCCAAACCACTTGCTTACAAGCCCTGCAAAACAACAATTCATTAACGATTAAAGTTTTAGTGGACTTGGAGATAATGGACTGTAACAGAAAGCCTCAGAGAACACTTAGTGACAATTACTCATATCATTTTAGATGGTGAACTTAAACATTCATGAAAAAAAAAGGTTCATGATCACACAGAAACAGACACACAAAAATACAAAGACAAACATATGATTTGTCAGCTGATTAGAAGTAGCAGGGGAATTAAGCCTGTGCAGGTTAGTGACTACAGAGGTTGCTGAGGGAGAGAAATTGTCTTAGGGTCATAATCCACTAATACGTTGCCCATGCTACAGACACAGGGAATCAGCTGAAGTTGGGGAGGAGAGGCAAACTCCTGTAGTCTAAGGTCTTTTAAAAAGGGTGCTGTCTGTCCAATGCAGGCTGTGCAGGTGAGTCTTTCCCCCATGGGTTTTCGATTTGTCGTAGAAATAAAACCTGTCAAAACACTGTTCTATTGTGTTTCTGCACTATGCGTCTCTGCCATTTAAGTTCACATGTATCTAATCCTAATGACATTCATTAGCCCTTATTCAAAAGGACGCATCAGAGGTGCTGGGGGGTTTTTTTGGGGCTCCGAAAAGAAATATCACCCATCGGTTTTAACTTTCCACCTGATCCTGCAGCATGCATAGAGACAGGAAATGCCCCCTGTTTAAAAAACAAACTATGCTGGGTTGATACACAGCGAGGATCCACAGTCGGCACCGGTGGATCTATACTCACGCAGTAGCTGCGGTCAGCATGCTGCCGTCCGTCTAAGGCGCTAAAATTCAGAGAGCCCTGGCTGCCAAACAGTACGCTGCTCAGGTTGTGAGATGGATTATAGGACCGAGACAACGCGGTCTGAACGGTGAACGGCAAAAAAACACAGACACACACACACAGACATTCAACACAGACACATTAGTGGACATGCATTCCACTAAAGCTGCCTGAAAACATGCAGTGGAATTCACAAAGTAACGGTGGGTTAGTAGTCAAAAGACTTTGTTATTTCCAAATACAAACATGGCATACGGTTTGGTGCAGCATGCATTTATGGACACATGAGTGACACACAATGACACACACATCGTACAAATGAATTTAAGGTTTGACCATGAGTAAAATGAAAAATTCTGTCCCTTTAACTTCCTCAAACCAGAGTATTTTCAAACGCTCCCTTTGAATGCCTGCACCATTTCACATATCAGCTCTCTCTCTAATCTGGCATCTCTGATTCCGTTATTCAAGGTCTCGACAATTAATAGAAAATATGAATGAGGACCATTTGAGTTTAATTAGTGCAAATGTTGAAATAATGGAAGGTCATACGAGTTTGGGGAAATGCTGGTTTTATGACTCATGATTAAAATCTTGAAGAACTCTTTTTACACCTTTGACATCAGACTCTCAAAGCTGAGGACCTGTATCCTTTATTAAAAAGCATGAATGGGTAATTTGTCGCAACGAACGGCGCCTGCTCTGGTCACCCAAGCGTATAATGTAACAGCTCTCTTGCCGATCTCCCACCATTCTTTCATATGGTACAGTGTCCTCTGGTCACAATTTCTACAGTGATGGATCACACACATCAGTTGCGGGTAAAAATAGCTCAGGATTTACTGCTGGACCTGGCAGCGATGGCGGGCCCTGCGAGAGCATTGCTGCTTAAGCCTCATTCATCACAGCGGTGGGACACCACCGGGTCCTCAGAGACCTGGCTCAGGGCACAGCTCCTGTTACTCACGCCTTTGGGGAGCGCAACCTGAACATCAGTTTAGGTGGGACCTCCATCAAATTCCTCGGTTACTATATGGGGCTCAGGCCAGAAAGTGTTGGTGAGTTACAAACTGATGGATTTGGAGGTGGCTTTTGCCACACGGACATCTGCAAGTTGTTCAGTGCTAAAAGTCGATTTTTTTTTTGCAGTCGATTTTCGCAGTATCTTCATACGCTGTGAGCTAAATGAGCTTGTAGAGAAGAACGGTACAGGTAATTCTGAATCAACATCTCAATGTTAAAAAACATATATAAACATTCTATTAGACTATGAATATTTATGGATACCTTCTCCATCTTCTTGGCCTCAATGTGTCTCATGACCTGGTCCCTCCAGTCCGCGGGCACCCTGCCTCCTCCGACTGGCCCATCCAGCAGTGAGTGCTCCGACTTCACCCTGATGTTGGGCCTCTTGCTGGGGCTGCCATGCTGGTAGTTGAAGTCACTGACGGACATGGTCCTCTCAGGCAGCTCGTGGGGCTGGGGGCGGGCGCTCTGAGGCCGGGCCGCATTGGGTCCGTCGATGCTGTATGTGCGGGCCGACAGGGGCCTCTGCATCGCCTGGCTCATCTGCAGGGGTCCACGCCCCATCGTGTGGATGTCCCTGTAGGTCATGTAATCGCCCTCGTAGCCCTGCATGCGGCGGGGGTCTTGCATGCCCATGGAGATGCTGGAGGAGCTGCTGCCCTGTCTCTGCAAGGTGTTCCTCTGGGCACCGGGAGGCAGCATCCGCTCCTTAGCCCACATATCAGGAGTTTTGGGTGGGCCTCGCTGCTGGGGTTGATGGGGATAGGGTGGTGCATTGTTGCGGTTGGAGTAGTTGGTGTTGGCTAGAGAATGTTGTGGAGGGAGATAGCTCTGATCTGGGGGAACGGGCGTCCGCTGGGTCCACAGGTTGTCTTTGGGCATGGCACTGTTGGTGAACTGAATGTTATACTGTGGTGGGGGCCCGGCTGAGGTGAACCGTGTGGTGCTGACGGGGAGTTTAGAGCTGGACAGTAAGTCAGAGGAGGAGGCAGAGGAGCCAGGATAGACCTGCAGCGGCTGGTCATTCAGCAAGGAGGCGGATTTGGATCGGACAATGCTCTGACCCTGAGCGCTAGGCCCGGGCATCCTGCCAGCTGTTGGGGCCTCATAAGCACTGTTGTCACTGTCAATGGAGTGCAACTTCATCCCACCACAGTCTACATTAGTAATGCTCTGAGACTTCATAACTGGGGGAGGCACACACCTCCTCTCCGGCGACAGCTCCTCCGTGCTGCGGGAGAGAGACATGTCACTAGACGCCGTCACGCCTGTTGAGGCTGTCTGAACACTATCGTGCTTGACTGGCACTGGAGGGGGATCCTCTGTACGTCCATTTTGGTGCTGTCCGGATGGCATCTTTGGGAACTGGTTGCCATTTTCCAAGTTCTCCAGTGAAGCTGAAGCATTGTTGTTGCTAGGGGCTGGGTCCCGGGTGGAAGTGCTCCTAGTCCTCTCCAGGTCCTCATAGGCCACCATATTGTCGGGTGGGAGTTTGGCCACATTCATGTTTATCTGGTCCCACTTGTTGTAGGAGTCAGTCATGCCATTGTTGATGCCTTTCTCAATCAGAGCCAACCTCTCCTCCATGGAGAACTCGTAGCCGGCCACCTGCTCCGGCTTGGTCTCATAACTTTGCTTATTCTTCAGTACGGTCTGCAGAGATGTATCAGAGCCGTTACAGTTCTGCAGGAGTGGTACCGTCTGCCTCAGCTGGTTCAGATTCTCATCTTCTTGCCTATAAAAGACATTTCTTTTTAAGATTTCACCAAATGTAGCATTGAAAGTGTACTACGGTTAATGTTCTCATGGCATTAAGATTCGGAGCCAGTGTACTGAGGTGTAAGATATTACCTGCTCTTAGGGACTAATGGCATTTTGGCCTCCTTTTCAGGGGTACACAGAGAATTTTCTTGACTGCTATCTGTGGTCACAGACACAGAGTCAGACATGCGTGACGGCGACGAGCAGTTACTGTTGTTCTGATTACTGTTGGCCACGGTCTCGTCCAACAACGAGTCGGCGTCTTTACCGTCATCTGTATAAAGAGCCATAAGAAAAGATGATGAGCCTCTGCGCTTCATGTGAGACAGGTTCATATATACACTCAGAGATGAAAGGGTAATCAACAGACTGGTTTCAGTGCCTTTTTTGTCTTTGCTCAGAGCAACCACTTTAGGTTGGTTGATGGAGATCTCAATAAGAGGAGGCCTCATCTCAGCAATCTTCATCTCCTCCTCCTCGGATGACAGCTCCTCAGAGTCCTGAACATACACGCACACGTGCACACACACACACAGAGACACACACGCACACACATTTTCACCATCAGCAGCTTTCAAACATGTGCTTATCTTATTGCAGCATATTTAGTTGTTTTACATCTTCAAGTGAACACTCTACAAATCTATCATGAAATAACTTTAAAGATTGAATCTCCACAACAATTTAATCTCACTCAAGAGAAAAATCCTACAAAAGGTCCTTTTACCCAAAAGTTACTGTCTTATGTGGCTAACTGGCAGTATAAAATGTTTTGTGAACATCTTAGCAGATGAATGGAGGGCATCAGAGGAAACACATGTGGATACCTCAAGTGTGTCCTCATGGTTAACCATTGGCTTAATATCCTCTAAGCTCTTAGGCTGAATCATCTGTGAGTTGTGGTTCTCTGTTGTGTCCTTCGCCTCAGATGCAGTAGAGCTCTGGACACTGTTCACTGCTGCACCGCGCTCCATCTCGATGGCTTTGCCATTAGCACAGGCACTCTCAATGACCTGAGAGACACATCCAAGAGATGACATGACGCATGACCCAAGGCATCTCTCGTGACAATCATACTGTGATAACACTGAAACTATAAAGTCATCGCCACATCATTCTGACAACATCAGACACTTAATTCTAGTCCACTTAGGCACATTGTAAATCGGTAATCCTTTAATTGTCCTGGTCTAAATTGAACTGGCGAGCTTTCAATTTAAACACGTCTTCCCAAATGTTTTTAAATGACGGGAAATACTCCTACCACTGACAGAGCATTGTCTCTCATTACATGAATGACAGATCAGCAAGTTCACCTTCACTCCAACGTCCTGTACTCCTATGTGGCTCTTCTCGCCGACCTTGGCAACTCTGCCTGACTCATCGCCCGACTCATCCTCCTTGAGCCGATGGGCGACCGACTGGGCAGTCTTCACCATGTTTTTGAGTTCATCGGGGTATGGTGTTGGGTAGCGCTTCAGATTGCCTTCCTGCAGGTGCACAGAGAGCAGGCATAAGAGTCAGTGAGGAGAGGAGCTCCAGCAGGCCAGACTGATGATACTGCCAGAGCTCACACTGACACTGCCATCAGACACAGACAGATTTAGAGGTGGCATGTGTTTCTGGCACTTCCCCTTTAGCCGTACGGGGACAGACAGCCATACGGAGTCATCAGGAATTGTGAGGGTGAGAAAGAGGAAAAAGAGAGAGGCAGTGTGTGTGTGTGTGTGTGTGTGTGTGTGTGTGGGAGAGAGAGAGAGAAAGAGAGAGTCATAGATATGCTGAAAGAGCTTAGAGAAGCTGAAAGGAGGACAGTTTTCAGTTTACTTTTTGATAGCTGCCATTAAGCAGGGTGTGTTAAATGAGAATTCCACCAAAACAGGTGCAGGTTGTAACATGCTAACACAGATTCCCTGGAACACAGGGGGAATGCCAAGCCAGATACGACACAGCTCCAACTTTCTCTAAAGGCCGCGTAACAGCTGGAACTGTTGCCCCATTCTATGAACTCATGCAAAGTGCATACCAAAACAATGGCTGAGTCCTTCACACAGGTTTGAATGTTGTGTGAACATTTCTGCTGTTTCTATAGAAAACCAACCAACCAATCAAAAAATATGTACTTTTCATTCATCAGACGAGCTCAAGCGAATCGATTTAAGATGGTCTAAACATATATAGGAACGCAATATTTAATCCTGAGCTCCCAGAGGGAGCCATTAACAGCAGTGCGAAAATAACTGTATTGGTGCATTCAAATAGGAGTGGTATGTGAGAGAAAGACTGAGACCGACGAAGAAAGAAGCAGGGAAAAGGGGAGAAAAGGAGACAGACAGAATACAGGAGAGAAGAGGAGAAAAAGAGACAGACAGAATAGAGGAGAAAAGAGGAGAAAAGGAGACAGGCAAAAGTTCCCAGATTTAATGCTAAATGTGGAACCGACCCTTGGGGGAGCTTCTCTCTCATCCTTGTCCTCATCGCACTCGAACGCTACTTGTGCCCGTTGTTTGCGCTGCTCCTCCCACAGAGACGGGTTAAAGCTCTCGCTGTCTGAATTAGGTACATCTGAGAGACACGCACACAACATTAACATGGCACAGCATGGCAAAACACACACAGAAAAACAAAGCTCTATGAAACACTGTGTGTCAAAGAAGCATGTAACTGACACCATGCTACATATGCTTAATAAGGTTTTTTTCAAACTCTTTTGTGTATGGGCAACAACAAAAACAAGTGATTAAAATGCGAAACCATTAGTAAAATGAGTCCTGAATGTCTTTAAAATGTGGGGTTCACTTCTCAGCTGTCGGACTAAATGTACTTTAAGTTCACTTTTCGTTGAAGCTACACTTTTTGCTGCTGCTAGAAAAAGTCAGAAACTCAAATGACAATTCATTTTTCATCCCCTTTTTGACAGAGTGCATGCTGAGGAGAGCATATTGTTCAGGAGCGGAACAGATTGGATGTTTCTGAAAGCTCAGAAACACTCAAACAGTTTTCGAGAATTACTGAGAACTGGCTTTAGTGCCAAGATGTTGCTTTTGAAGAGTTTTAACTTGGGTTGCTAGGAAACAGGTTAAGACTTTTTAATCTCCCCCTCTGTGGAATTCAGTTAGCCTCCACATTTGTGATTTCCCTCACAGCTTTGCTCCTGGTAACAATGCAGGCCTGTGTCTTCAGAGAAAAACAACAGCAACCGCTCTATGACTGAATGTACATGGCAGTTTTTGTTGAAGTTCAATCATAATGAGAGTTCAGAGCAGGTCTCAAACCCACTGACAAGCCGTAAGGAACAGGAATGCGTTAGTTTTTATTCATGTAACTTTCCTAAGTGCAGTAACTGTACAAAACTATAGGCAGAATAAACACTGTTGAGAAGAGAGAGAGTGAGTGAGAGAGAGAGGTTGAGGTTGAATACTCACACTCCTCTGTTCTGGTCTGTTGAGGGAACATGTAGTTGGTGAGAACTGTCTTGTGTGTCTCTGGATCCTCCTCCTTCTGCAGTGGAATCAGGGGCTTTGACTGGGGAAAGACCACACCGAATCAAAACTATGTAAACTGACTACAGTAAACAAAGTCTTAAAATACTACAAAATCACTACAATATACAAAAAACTTCAAAAGAAAAACATGTACTGAACGTGTACTGAGACAATTCATTCATATTCATTACACATTACTCATTTACAGTATTTTTTTTACAAGATGTCCTGGTAGTTTATCAGTGAGCGTACTGAATGGGTCAGAATTCAAAGCAGGTGCTTTTCCAGGTCAAGCATCTGAATACATTCATTACAAGGGCCAGTCATGCAACAGTGGGCTCACCAGAGGGCCTAGTTAAACATTAATCACAATAAGGTTTGAGAAACCAACAATCACAATCAATAAAGAGCCCAGCTGCCAAGAAGAGAGCTCCACCTCCCCGCGCACAAACCCATCTCAAGTGACACACACTGACGCATCTGTGCATTCATAAGACGTGCACACAGAGAGCAGTGGTGCAGAAAATCACACATGTCATCAAATTGTTTATCAAAGTTTCTGAGGTACTGTTAGCATCATCTGAAATCAAATTGTTCGGTATTTACTGGCTTAAGACGGTTTCTTAAAGTCCTCAGGGGTAGAGACTTCAGTGTGGCATAGCAAAGCTTGGAAACGTTTTATTATTTTATGGTATTTCCCTGTTTTCCTGGCTGAGGTCAAGTCAGCTGGAAGTCTGAGTTTCACAAACATGTTTATGAGGGATCATGTTAAAAACCTAAGAAATCTCCCTTGTCTACATAGCCAGTGCTATTGTAGAAGGATTACAGAAGTGGAGACAGAGCAATTTGGTCCCTGTAAGCTTGAACCAGGACAAAAGCTTTTAAGGTCTCTTTGTGCTAAGGGCTTGAGATGTTGGTTGGTGGTGTGTGGGAGGGTGGAGGTGATCGTTATATACTCCAACCATTAGTCAGAGCCTCTATGGCCACTTGCGCTGATTACTCAGACTTTCAATTACAGCACTTCCACCCACCCACCCAAACACACACACACACACAGACCCACCCAAACACACACACACACACCGATGAGAAGCTCCGGAAAACCAAAAACAGCATAAAATAACAACCCTCTGCCCACATTTTGGACCAAAGCCCAAAGCACACGTTTGCAGACTTGATTAATACATGCTAATGGTCTTTAATGTGGTATAAACGTCAAGAGGAGGAATTTCAGGTCAAAGCGTAGTGCATGGAGGAACAGAAGAATACAAGGGATTTCAGCTGTCAAATGTAAAATAGCCTTGGCTTTGCCAACCTGGTTTTCAGAGAGCCACATGGCAGTCATCTGGTTCAGCTTAGTGAAACTGTAGGGAAGGTTCTTCAGCCTGTGTGCACAAAGAAAGTTAGAGTCATTAGTAGTAATGGAAACATCGGCCATCAGCACAGTGTGGGAAAGTGGGAGAGTGGAATAATAAAATTATGAGTTGGAATCTGTGTTGTGCTATGGTTTTAGCCTGGCCTTTGATAGACTGTAAAGTGAAAAATGAGTGTTTGGCCTAGGTAATAAACAGGCCCTTGTTGAACTTTATGACTAAATGACACTGTTTGCTGACTCACAGCCATATACGCTACTTGTGACACAGAAAAAGCAATGTTACTATGAATAACACCACGAAATGACACTCTCAGCTGGAGAGTCTGTACGACAAAACAACTCAAAATGTCACACTTTCACATCCTGAATTTCAGTAGGCTTTATGCAAATGCTTGCATGCATTTAAAATAGGGAACGAATTTTTGATTACCAACTGTGGTGATTTACTGCATTTATTGTCAAGGCCTCTCTGCATCATAAACAGCTTTCAGCTCTTAACTGGTGAGTAAAGGAAAGGATGTGCTCTGAAGTCAAATATCCGTCAACAGCTACAAGATTACTCTCCACTCCCTACATGTGCTAAATGAAGGAGCAGCCACTCCACCACTGTCATTTGACACCCAAAGACAGGACTTCAATTCACTCCTCACAGACGGTCAAACATGGCACAACGGTACTGTACCATAATCAAATGTTTGCAGATACTAATCTGAGAACAGAGGCACCCCAACTAAAAGATCAAGGCTAAAGTTTAAAAATCACTGATTAAACTATTACTTAAAGTTTCATTACAGGTATTAAAATGAATGACAGCTAATACTGTCTGAAACTAATGACAATTCTCCTCTCTTTACGTGCCTCTTAAGCCTAATCATGCAGTGAATGCAAAACTGTTGGGGCTCGGTAAGTCCTGACTTAGTGTCCAGGATAAGTACTCAAATGTCAGGCCTGTGGATGAATGTGTGGAGTGTGTGTGATGAACTAATGCCTGAGAGGAGGGGGGTAGGGGGTGGAGACTCACTTGTTATCACTGAGATTGATGACCTTGAGCTTCTGCATGTCACCCATGTCCTCCGGCAGAGACTCCAGCTTATTGGAGTGGAGGAACAGCACCGTGGTATTTTTCAAGTTGCCAATCTGTAAGCCAGAGGGACAGTTAGCAGACACACACACACACACACACACGGAGTCTTACACGTGGACCTCCACGGCAGAAAAGTGTCCTGACAGCCACTGAGCCACGAGAACAGGCTTTGATAAGAATACACAGTCAATGCGGGTCACTTCAGATATTCATCAGTACACAGCAGGGGACAGGCTACTTTCAGTGGAATGGATCAAAATTCTTTTGCTATGTAATGTGCAGACAGAAACAAACCATAGTTCAATAAAATGGAAACACAGATTGAAAAAGCACAGGGCTCCAGGCTAAAGGCACTGTTAGACAAGTGCTAAACTGGATTATTAGTAGCGGAGGGCATATTACTTACTGGTATTATAATAAGTTTGTATGGGATACTGATATAAAGGAGTAAAGCTGGAAGCCAGCACTGACCTCTGCGGGTATCTGGGTGAGGAAGTTGTGGTCGGCAGCAAAGGTGCGCAGGTTGACACACTGGCCGATGGATGACGGCAAAGCCTCAATCTCATTAAAACTGCAGTCCAGCTCATCCAGAGCAGCCAGACTGAAGAAAGAGCAGGACAACCAAGGATTACACTTAACAGAGAAATAAGTCTTTATGCAGAGGGAGGTCCCTGCTACACACACTGGGGACATTATATCACTAGATCTGTCTATCTCTACAATAGGCTTTTAAAGCATGTATAATACATACTCTCATCTCTGCAAAGATCGGACCTAAAAAAAAATTTAAATTAAATGCCTTAAATCCCTTGTTTATTGTCACTGCCAAGCATCTGTCAAAAAGGCCTTTTGCTCCTATTTCAGCTCTTATGAAAACCCTTTATGGTTATTTACACTCTCTGAACGTGTGTGTGCTAGAGAAATCAGTCCTGGTAGAGTTGCACTGATTATAGATAAATGATTATTCACAACCTGGTTCTCATTATCCCTTAACAAGTTTGGTTGAAAAGACAAATTCCAAAAGTGAGCTTATTTTGAATGTATGCACAGGGTCTTGTTCAAACATCAATTTAACAAGAAATAAGGCAAATGAAAATATATGTGAAAGATGGACAGAAGCAGGCAATGGTTTCCCCTGCATGGAGCTCAACACCAGAGCAACGACATAAAGAGTTACGATCAAACGATGCATTAAACATTACAGCGTGGTGATATACCACAGACTGCATACCAGATGGCAACGATAAAACTCAAAATTTGATTATTGCACATCAAGAATGTAAAATCGGTTATGGGTTAACAAAAGGCTTATAAATGCGGGATTACTGTGAACACAATCATTGTGAAACATATAAAGTTATTTAAAAGGTTTTTATGGGGAGGGCGGCTGTTGGGTAGAAGGTAAACGGATGTCGGTTTGTTCTGCAGTGCCACACTGATGACATAACTCATTCGGCCGCGCAGGCCAGTGCACAGGAAACAGGCTGAATTAGCACAGACGTGTAGAACATATCGCCATAATCACAATGACCTCACTACTAACCAGACAGGAAATTTGTCTTTCATTACACTAAACATACATGAATTTAATGCATTTTGTAACTCAAATACAGAATTCAAACATATGTAATAGTAAACAAGCTACTGTAGTACCCAGAGACCAAATTTAAGATAACATAACTCATACTGAGAGGCACAATGTACAGCCCTACTGTGTACAGGATATTAAAAGGACATGAGTTCCATTCTTAGTAACTCTACTAAAGGAAAAACAGAGTGTCAACAGCGTTCACATGGCAGCGTAAATAAGTGAATGGAATAGAAGATTAAATATCAGTCTGCATCACAGCCCTTGGATTAAAACCAAGTCCTTTGCAATTGCATGTTCATAATCCCAGCGCAGCAGCTTTGCTTAATCCAGGGCCTAGGAAATCTAACCTAACATAAGGGATAATTGGCATGTTTGGAAACAATGAGACAAAAATGGATCACTAAACAAGCTGGCAACTCCAGGTAACATCTTTCTGAGAGAAAATTAATTTAGCTCCCCTCTGTCTTTCTCTCTCTTTCTCTCTCACAAACACACCCACATATGCACACAGACACAGACACACACATACACACACACACAGAAAAAGCAGAAGGAACCAGAGATGTCGCTACATTAGGATGAGTTAGGGCTTCTGTGCAAAATGAAGCCTGGGGATTGTACAGTAATCCGCCCATATGGACGCACACTTTCCCCATTTACAAGTAAAGGACAATGCTTTCTGTTTGATCTTCTGTCTGTGTGTGTACCAACAGCTGACAGCTCAAGCCAGGCTCTGAGGATTTCTATAGCATTCTAAAGCATACTGTACACATACTATGTAAAAGAGTCAATCTGTCAAAGACCAGGGATTACAGTCACCCACTGACTGACTGGCATTAAAGCCAGTGGGGCTGGTTGATTGGTCTGCCACTTAAGAAGGCCTACCAGGTCAAGTTATGCTACCAAAAGCTAAGAACATTTCGCTCCCAGTTCCAAGGGTGATCGGGCATTCCCTGCTTATGTGTATGTTTAAACTGAAACCTCAGCGTGAAGATAACCATCAAACTTAAGGAGGCACATTTTGCAAACACCCTTCAGAGGAGTGGTGCTGGCTTACCCGCCTATTGAGTCTGGAAGGTACATGAGCTGATTCTCATCCACTTTCAGTGCAGTCAATTTCTTCAGTGATCCTAGACAGAGATAGGGAGAGATAGAGGGCGCGCTTTAAGGAGACGGACACTGACCATGTCTCAATGCTATCTCACTTAAAAGCAATAAATTGGTATAACTGATACAATTAACATAAAAAAGCAACATACAATAAACACTGGGTATGGTAACCAGACGACAAAAAGTGATTTTCGGAAAAACTGAACTTAACAATGAATATCGTTAAAACCATAAAGCCCTAATAGTGCATGCAATAACAGAAAAACAAACTGTGAAAACACTTTTATAATGATAGAGCTCCTCTTTAAACATAAAAGCACTGCTTTCTGTACCAAATATGTTTCATTAATTTATCCAAAGTCAGTGTTTTGTCAGGGTGAAATGCATTTGTGTATTTAGAAAGGAAAGAGCAGTCAGTGTGGCTTTGACTCATCTCTGCTATGGCACAGAAGATGAAGTCCACTTCAGCACGCCGCTTCATTACAGGGATATCCGGATGAGTCATTCAGCGGCAATGAGATTCTATTACTATTCATGTTCATTTTGCAGGAGCACATCTCACCTGTTCTCTGCCCACACACCAACAATACCTAGTCATTCTGTGTGTACACAATAGAACACAGCTCTCAATTCTGGTTTTTCTGTTTCAGCTATATTGTTTTGCATGGATTACAAGTGCTTACAGAGCCACATACTGTACTTCCATTAAAAAGAAAAAAGAAAAAGGGTCCATTATGCTCTGGGCATTACAGTTTTGAGCTGATGTGTGTATACGGCACATAAATGTAAATCATGTCACCTAAATTAGATGGAACTCATCAGCTGTGTGTTCTGAGGAACTGGCCATAATGCTGCTTTAAAAAGACATTCCGTCACTGCAGCAGTTAATGCAGATGCCCAAGTGTTGCATTCAATACAGGCAGTGGAGATAAAAACGCTTTGATGTAAAAAGCATGATACAAGCACAGTTTAACCTTGTGTATATGGGCATATATTTGGCATAGCCAGCCATTCTGGACATTTACTGTTAAAGTGTGTGGTTGTGTGTGTGTGTGTGTGTTAATGTTGAGAATGTTGTTCAGAGTGGGTTCTTCTGTACCTATAGAGCCAGGCAGCTGTGTCAGTGCATTGCTGGACAGGAGCAGGTCCTGCAGGTTCTCACAGCCGGAGATCTGCTCATCCACCATCTCCACGTTGTTCTTGGATACGTCCAAGTAGCAGAGCTGTTTCAGTGTCCCAATCATCTGCAACAATACATACAGCACCAGCAAACACATAAGAGCTCGGTAACAAGGCCGGTGCTGCTGGGAGATGGATATCTGATTTGCAGTGACCTCCAGTAATAGGAGGCAGAATGAGGGGGGTTAGTAAGAAGGTGAAGGTCAGTTAAAGACAACCAGAGGACAGAGAGCACTGTAGAGACAGATGCCCGGTACAGACTGTACACTCCAATCAGCCATCCTTTTTGATGAGCAGCTTTCTCAACTGGGTAACAGCTCTCTAAAAGGGTCTAACTGGGTCCCTTGAACAGGGTTTTTCATGTTTCACAACCACTAATCCCTCTGGTCAGAACCACAGTGATAGAGATGGGCATCCATTTTATAACTACTTACATGATTGTCTTGTTCCAGACAGGGTCAGATAAGATCTCCTCTGTCTTTGAATCACTTTGAATGAAGCTTTTAATCAACCAACATTAACTGCCCGAATAAAGAACACAGAAATCCTACTGAACTCTTGGTGCACCAGGTTCTCCACCAATTAAAAAGGCGGGGAGCTCCCTGGGCCGCAATCAACGCTTGTGCGTCTCAGTGACATGTTAACCCTGCCATTGATTAATCAGTACAAGTGCAAGCTGGGCAGACCATAAGAGGCTTCATCAAAAGCGCTAACAAATGAAGAGAAACTAAATTCCACAAAAGGAGAACACGCAACATTCAAGGGCCAGAGAAACACTGTAGTAAGCTGACCTTCCAGAGGTCAAGAGGTCAAGTAAGACATGTTTAGATTAAATATTTAGGGTCTTGTCTACAGGTCAACATTTTCACAGGCTGTCTGCAGCATTTACTTTGCAGGATTTTCAGCAATTTGCTAATCTTAATCCAGATGGCCAGATGGCAATTAATGTCAGATGTTGAAAGCAAGCAAATGCTGTAATTATGACCTAGTTTAAACAAGATGGTATTTTGGCAAGAACCATTGTGCATTCTGCAGAATTCACTTCAAAATGACTTCAACAATCATAAAACCCTGATTTTTATTTAAGTAAATGTCAAGCACTGGAAAAGTAAGCTATCAAAGACTGGCAACAACTCTGATTAGTTAACGCTCTGAATTCCTGTGGGTTTCGTGCCCTTAAGGAAAGAGCACCCAAGTTTCCTTTATCCTGTATGAGGAAACATTATAATGCTTTTCGCTCTAACTTTCTCGTATTTTATTGAAATTTAACTGTTATTAAATGTTACTTACCCAGTGACTTAACAGTTAAAGGGTAAGAACAGAGATGTTTTAGGTAAATATCATGCTTGTGATGTGTAGACACAGAACATAAAGAGAAGGCGCAGAGGCCAAGAAAAACAGAGCAGATGAAAGCCAGCATAGCTGTCCTACCCCTGGTAAAAATGTCAGTTTGTTTCCATCCATCCACAGCTCTTTGATTCCAGTGAGCTGCTCCAAAACCTCAGGCTAGTGAGGGAAGAAAGAGAAAGAGAAAGGGAAAGAAAAAAAAAAAAAACAACCATTTTAATAACTTAGAAAATCCAAGTGCTTTTGGTAAAACCCCACAGTGAATAATGAAAAATTCTCTAGGGTCAAATCTCGGTGATGGTGCGATCATTTGGTAATTTTCGGCGCTGGTTAAGAGTCCTGTGTTTTCAGTGAGACGTAAACAACAGTTGAAAACAGGTAAATGGTCGCTGAAAAAGGGCACTGCTGACCGTGTAAAAACCAGTGTGTCTGCGGGGTGACGCTTACCACTTCAGTGAACTCGTTACTTCCCAGGTCCAGCCGCTCCAGCTGCGTCAATTTATGCATGCTTCTGCAGACACACACACACACACACAGACAGACACAGATCAAGGTCAACCTACAGTATGACTGATTGAATATAAACATATCTAAGCGTTCATCATCAGTCACAGGAAATTCACATGTTCTGAGTGACATAAAACACACATATAAACTCATACACATAGACAAAATTAGGGAAGATTTAATAAGATGGCCTTATTTTGATCAGTGGTCATCAACAGACATTTATGTCACCTTGAATCTTCATGGCTTGTCTGGATGAATGGCCAGTGAGCTCATGAACACTTTTCTGAGGACAAACTGCCTAAGAGTCAAGTCACCTTGAGCTGTAATAACCAGCTACTTTACTGACTCAGAGACAGTCAGGCCAGGCACTTTGACACCCAAAGAGAATATGAGAAACCAGAACATATATATATATATACATATATACACACGCGCACACACACACACACACACACACAAACATACACACACACACACATGTTTATATATACATACTTACTGCAATTTGGATTCTGACTGATTTACTTTTCACTGGCCCTTTTACAACACCTCCCTCTAGACCCATTTAGTCACAATGAACTTAATGTTTCACTATATAGACCTGGTATTCAGTCATGAGCTAAATCTACATGCTGATTTGATGAGAAATGCAAATAGAAAATAGTTGTGTTGTGGTAGTGCTCTGTTTAGACCACGTTTTCGAAGCACCTTCCTTTAAACGTCACAGGGAAGAGTTTATTTCCCCCTTTGACGTCAGACAGTGTGAGAAAGACATGCCAGTACATCGTTCAAGAGGCTGTGCACAACAATGAGCCCAAGGCTGCATAATACCGAACAAAGTTCATACTGGCATGCCATTTTACAGCAAATACAACAGTACTACGTGCTCTGATATACTAAAACACTTGTTATTGGCATATAACATGGTAAAAACTGAAAGTTTGAGCAAGCAAAATGATGACTGAACACAAGAGAAGTGTACCAAATATTCTCATGCTCTTGTTATAAATGATTCAATGACACATGTCTACTCCTTTGAAAAGTGAAATAAATGAATGAACGAACGAATGAATAAATGAATAAAACACGTTTTTTGGGGGTTTTTTTTTAAAAAGAAAAGCAGGGACTGACAGTTACCCTGACAACCATACTGAGGTTGTGTTTTTGACTGGTCAGCATGTGACTACAGAAAGAGCCTGTATATGCAATACCACAGCCTCCTGCACACTGCTTCTGATATGACTACTCAGATAGGTTTTTATAATTCTTATAACTCAGACATATATCCTTCTAGTAACATATCAAAAACATTTTTAAGTGGCTTGCCAAACTATTTCCGATTGGCAGAATGTGACAAAGCCACGTGACAGACCCGTGACACGTTTATGGCTCTGAGTTTACTTTCAGACACTTCACACATGCTGAAACATAAATAAGCCTGAATTTGTGAATACAAAATAAAAGCCTGGACTTTAAATGTTGGATCCTGTCTATTTATCGTCTCGTCAATATATATTGTCTACACATAAAGAATAAATATATTCTTCTTGACCCAGACTAACTGTTAGAAATAACCTGGCCTAAACATTAGGCAGACAAAAACCCTCTCAACTAAGTCTGGGGAACAATCCCAGCATTGAGGACATTCTACTAAAAAAAAACAAAAAAAACTGTTTTGACCAAATAGAATGGTGACCCTCCCTCTTTGCCGTCTAAAACATTTTGAATAAAAATGGTAATAAAGATAATAACTGGCATGATCAAGAGAGGAGAGAGAAATCATTCAACACACACGTGTGTGAGTATGCACTTGTCTCTGTTCAGGTCCTTAAATGGCCTTCTGCTCAAGGACCTCTTTATGTCTACATACGTCTACTCGCGCCTGTCATGTCTGTACGGTTTTCACTGAGGATGAAACGAAAGCCAAAGCACAAGCTTTTCTTCTGCTCAAGAAAATCCGCCAAAAAAGGAAAGGCTTTCTGAGAAGGAGAGCGTAGCCCAAAGCGAAAATCTGGATCCTCCGCTGCAATCTTCCATTTTGATTTTAATGTGATATTTTTTATAATTAAGAGAGAGAACAGGCTGTCTTTGTGGGCATTTAAAGCCCACTGGGCATTAGCCAGTTTAGTCACATTCTTTCATTGAGTTTGGCATTGGCATCATGGAGGGCCATGTGAGCCAAAGCTTCATTCATATGGAAGCATGTGCTGGGCAGGCACAGTGAGAGACTGCTGGGGTCTGTTCCAGTCTGACCAGACGCCTGATTCACACAACACTGAACAATAGCAAGGCACCCAAACATGTACTGCCTGTGAGCACTCTACAGTCATGGCCTGCACTGCAGTTTACATAGTTTAATTTCCCAAAAAATGCACTGACCATAGCCTGTTTTAAGCTAAATGCAGGAGTGCAAAAGAGAGAGAGAGAGAGAGAGAGAGAGAGAGAGAGAGAGAGAGAGAGAGAGAGCGCGCAAGGGGGGGAGAGAGAGTGAGAGTGTGTGTGTGTGTGTGTGTTCGTAAAGGGCGTGTGAGTGCATGCCCTCCTCAGGCTCTCATTTTTCCTGCTGCCACATCCTGTTGGTGCAGTTCCAAAGTAAGCACTCAGATTACTCTCCACAGAGCCTTTATCCAGAGCACATCTCACTGCTCCACAGTCAGCTCATCCCTGCCTTTCAATCAGGCTTACACAGTCCCACAAATGGCTGTCAATCAGCTCATTTAATGGCTTTTAATCAGCTCACCTTCTACTCTTCTGCAGAGGTCCCTAGCCACTTGTGCAGTGGGCTTCATTTGGAGTGCTTTAAAGCATATAAGACTGTTTATCCATTAAGCCAATAAAATGAGAACAAGATTATAACTGACCCTATCTGTGTACTGATCACTGACAGTTTAGGTATGAGATGGTCATGACAGATAAACCTATTAGGCTTATGTGGGGACCCAGCCTCTTAGTAAAAGATCTGAGTTTAAGAGATACTCTGCCCTTACCAACGGATGCAGGAACCACTTGAACCCTTCCATCAACCTCTCCACTCACAGAAATAATCATAATGCAACAGTTAGAGACATGAAACACCAGATGCTTTTGTCTGCCCTGACTGCCTCTGTGAAAACTATGCAAAAGTAGAAAAACTATTGCATCAGAGAGGCTCTCTTGCTTTAGCTGTCAGACCAAACTCAGGGTTGAGAACTAGGAGGAGTATCTGTCTAGCACCTGCACCTCTCTACAGCCCTAACTATGGTTCCTGGGAGTACACACACACACACACACACACACACACACAGACACACACATTCACACATATACACACATACACATTCAAATACACACACACACACACACACACACACATACACATTCACATATGCACATACACATATACATGCACACACACACACACACACACACACACACACACACACACACAAATGATGAAACAGCAGCCACAGAAAATTCAGCGATGGGTTATAAAACTTGTCCCAGCATGTAGCGGGGGATGATGATTATGTAAGGCTGTGGAATATGAAGCTACAGTTAAAAAAGAAACAGAGCGATGGGTGCTTTCTCTGCCTGCATCTTGACATGAGGCATTCTGTTTTCAATCTCAAACCATTTCTTTGTTTAAGGTTTGTACAGCGTAAAGATCTATCGTGGTACTTCACATTATGCTAGATCTCCACTCACTTTGGCAGCATCTTTAACTGGTTCTCTCGAAGCTCCAAAATCTGCAGCTTCGTTAACCTGAGGAAAAGAGAGAAACAAATCAAAAATGGTTAATATCAAAAGTCCTATAAAAATAAAAATGAGATGTTTTAATATGAGCCAAACAGCCAAACTATCCTGTAATCAAGACAGTTGTACGGCTTCAAACTGCAAAAACCAGATTGTATGAGCATTGCATATTAGGCTCAAACATACAGCAGAAGATTCAGAAAGCAAAATTTCATATTGCGTGTACTTAGAGGCCAGTATGTTGATCTTAATCTTGACTGTGTGCTTACAGTCACATCAATAAAGTGTCCCAGTGCGTGACCTTTCATCAGATTGCCTGTATTTGCATGAGGATGTATAGTTCCTACTCACACAGATGTGATAAGGCTTTATGGAGTATTGGTAAAGACCATTTGTCCTTTGTAAGTAACTGCTTTCATCCACCTATTACTAGGAGGTTTGAACAAACACCTTACTGAATGCAGATCTATTCTTTACAACTGCCTTATTCGAAGCGAGGTTTCCAACAAAGCATTGTTGTACATTTCACATGTACATTTTACATTTCACACTGAATCTTTTGAGGGAGTTGATCAATATGTTGCTTCTGAGGCCTATGAAAAAATGAAAGGTTAAAATATGTTCTTCGTTCTTCTTTGGTCAACAGGCACTGGTACATCCTAATGTAAAATGTAACACCATTACTGTATCACATATCTACATCTCAGTTGTTCCTGAAATGGGAACTGGCACGATCCATTTCCTAGGTTCTCTCTCTCTCTCTCTCTTTATATAAGAGTGTGTGTGTGTGTGTCTGACCTGCCAAAGCTGGCAGGTAGGAACTCGAGGAAGGCATCGTTCAGGTAGAGCTGGGTCAGACTGAGGAGCTGGGTGAAGCCCTCAGGGAGCCTGCACAGACACAAGAGAAACTCCATTACATCACCGACAACAAGAACAAGCACTTCACCTATCACACCACACCTTATCACCTCTGACCTGCACCTGGAACATGATTCACCCAAAACAAATCAGGTCTACAAGCCATTAGAGGACATCACCTGACTACTGAAGTGCTCATGAAGGTTTACACACACAGTGTAGAAGTAGAGTGCATAAGCTTTTTTTTTTTTTTTTTCTTACTTGGAAATGGGATTCACACTTGCTTCAACAATGGCCAAGACTTTGCAGTTCTTGATATTTTCTGGAAACTCTTGAATGCCTGAAATAGAAACAATTATTTTATTCTGGTACTTTCATTTAAATGGGACAACACAAAACAGAAACTGAGAACTATCAATATAAAAAGTAACATATAACTCCTTAAGAGGAAAGTGGAATTCTCTAAAATGCAACAGATCATCTGAATTTAGGTTTAGTAACCCTAAATAATAACCCTGAATCTTCTGTCTACAAAAAGACCACAAGCACGCAGTGCTAAGATCACAAATAAACAATAACCCTCTTCTAATAAGCAGCTCTTTTTATACCCTCACTCAGCTGTGTTCCCCATAATACCACAGGTGGGAGTGAAACACACGCATACATGCACACACACACGCATACATGCACACACACACACGCACACGCTCACACCTGGTTAAATGCTGACAGAGCTTCTTTGAGTTCTCATCTCAACAACATCCGTTCAGAGTGAACCTGTGTGTGTGGTGACTGGAGATGTTTTAGCGTCAGAGTTCGTCTTAAACCACCTCTGTGCTGTGCTCACCACACTTCAGGCAACAGTGTGAACGACGCAGCTCCTGTGTTACACAAACTAACTCCACCAACAAGAAGAGAGCAAGTCGCTCTTTGTGTGTTGTAAACGGAGGACAAATGACAGCCTGATGAGCAGGGGGAACAGAAACGCACAGGGAGCCATCCACCAGGTTAAACACGGACATTGGTTGGAACAGCAGGGCCGGCGTGGTCTGAGGGGGAGACGGATCCTCTTCTGTCTCCAGCTGCTCCAGTGCTCTGAATAACAACCACCTCGTCCTTGGCCCGCAAACACCCCCATCTTTTCCAAGAAGTGGGCTTCCTCAGAGTCCGTCAGCAGCAGAATGCAATCAAGGATGAATGCAGAGTGCGCTGAGAGCGTGGAGAATGCCAAGACATCTCAGGTCTATCAATTACGGCACAGGGCGAAAAGAGGGGCTCATCTCGGCACCGTGAATATAACTCGGCTTTTCGTGTAAGGCAGAGGTCAATATGAGCGCTGCGGCCGCCCACCAGAGAGACGTGTAATGCACAGTGATACGGGTATTAGCTCAGACCAAGAGAAAAAGGCAGTAGATGTAATGTGATGGTTGGGCAGTGCAGGCTACTGCACATCTTTCAGTATCAAACAATTCTTCATTTCCACCACAGTTAAATGATTTCTGATTATTCCTGATTATTATTTTATGATTAATAATATTAAATGATTACTGATACTGTTCGACTGTTCGCATCCATCACTGAATGATGTCTGATGCTTTTGTCACCAGGGTATCATTAAAATCTCCAGACTCATTTTTTCCCCCCAAAGTACAATACTTCTTATCATCGTCTTCATAAGAATCACTGCCCATCCGGGTCTATGAGACATTTTTCCATCAAAATGCTGATACATCTACTCAACCATTAAAGGAGAAGAAAGAAAAGTACAAACGCCAGTAAGTGAACTGAGTGTGATATTTTCAGTGACACGGCGCTGCTCCGAACTGGAAACATTCTGTTGCATGTTTAATACAAGTCCAGTCTTGTCTGTTTCCATCTTCCTTTTATCAGTCACATCATCGTGTCAACTGTTTCATCCACAGTTGTGTGTAAACAGAAAAACATTGGGTCGAGAACCTGTTCGCTTAGCTACTGCATTAAGTGTGATACGCTTGAGGGTAAATTTAACTGCTCTGAAATCACGTCGACGTCAGGTTACATTCACGTTCAGCTGACAGAAAAACCAGGTACTTTCTGCAATCTCCGGCTTTAAATGTTTCATTCATTGACAACACAGGAGATGGGGACAGTACGCAACAGCGGCGGGGTTCGGTCTAAAACCACTTCAAAATGAACCTGAATAAAGCCCTGAGCTGAACGCGCTCACGGCCCCTGTCATTACCAATTCCCACTGCAAACGAATACTCACACATCTCCTCTTACACAGATGAATCACATAACACGGAGGGGAGAAAGGTGAAAAATGGCAAGAAAAACAAGTTCAGCACAATTTGCACAGTGATTAGTTTGCATAAATGTGGCCGGAATGAATAATGAACCGGGTAAGAGGAGACTTTGGCCTGTAAAAGAGGGTGAGAGAAAATGGCCATTCTGCTTACTGTTCTTGCTGACGTCAAGCTCCCTGAGATTGATGAGGTTTGCAATGGCCGGTGGCAAAACTGTGAGGTCGTTGTCTGGCAGACTCAGTCGGTGGAGCAACTGACAGTTGAACAGTTGCTATGGCAGAGAAAGAGAGACGAGGACAGAGGAGACAAAAAAAACAAAACATATTTTTGCAGTCAGTAAGAGATCACAAAATTTGACTTATGATTCAGCAAACTGAACAGCAGCACGAGCCAGCTGAGAGCAGTTTAGCACACAGCAGTCACTCTGAGACTGAACTACGCCAATGACACGAAACAGGATTACACTCCTCATTATCACTGATAATGGAGTCCACAGTGAGAGCTAAAACCAACTGAAATCATGTACAGGGCCAGCCGGAGTTTCCAAAAATCCACTGCTGTGATTTTACTGAGAATTAAGGCTCTGTAACAGAGGAAATTTGGATGCGACATTATGGTGAAGATTTTCTGACAGTCAGATCAATACCAGATAATTGCTGCTTAAACCACTAGCTTTTCTTTAATCAGCTTCAGACATTTTCTGTTGCACTCTAAGGATAACCGAAATGTGATATTTGTATTCTTTGTCATATCTAAATGTGGTTAGATTGCATACATTACACAGGCTACATTTTTTGACCAAAACTCTCATGAAACGAGAGGAAAAGATACTGTGTGAGCTTGTGAAAGTAGACATACTTTGGGCAGTTCCTCAATCTGGTTGGCATCCAGGTAGAGCTCCTCCAAGGTCTTCTCAAAGCTGAAGATCTCCTTGGGCACCTGTTCCAGGCTACAGTGCGAATAGTCCAAAGAGGTGACTGTCTCCTCCTCTCCTCGCAGACAGCGACATGGCACCAGCCGCACAAACAGACTCCGTTTAGTGCTCATCCTGTATCCTCAGGCACTGAGAGACAAGAGAGGGAGAGAAAGAGAGACAGAAATTAAAGTGTGGGTGTGTGTGTGTTAGTGACCATGTGGGCTCCAGAGATCTACTAAGAGTCACACAGGAACATGAGAACACAGGATAATGATAACACAATCTGCATTTGTGGACACAGGGAGAAATTTAGCAGTGAGAACCCCATCCATTAGAGCATCACAGTTTCACACCATGAAGCTTCATCCTTCATAAAAGACTTCTTATGTCAGGCCACCAGACAGAAAGCAAACAAGTGAGAACAGACTATGCAGACTTTTCACCTTGACAAACCCATATTTCAGGAGGCACACACTATGCAATTTTGCAAATACTGCGGTAAAGACTGGAGTTGGTCATTCATGACCTTGGAATAGATTGCTATGCAGTACACTGTGTGAATACATACACACATACAGATGTGTGTGTGTGTGTATATAAAAATTATATATATATATACATACACACACATATACACCCATCTGCATATAGACACATAGCCATTCTCTCTGACATCATAATCATACTGAGGCAAGGTAAGAGAAGAGTAACTCTTTATTATTTATATTCTTACATTACAAGCACTACACATCACTGTGTGTACAGAAACAAGGACAATGCTGCCCTTCAGTGTCCTTGTCTATTTTGGAAACTATCGCAGCGACATTCATTCAATTGGGCCTGTGTGACATCAAAGGGATATGTTTGCAGTCTATTTTACAATCAATTTATTGTTACAATCATGGCATTCATTTGGATTAAGCCGACAGCAGCAGAAAAAACATGGCTAGAGGCATGATCCATTACTTTGTTGAAGGTGTGAGTGATGACCAAACACACTTCAATCTGCATTTAGATGACCGTCTCGATTGGGTTTTCCGCTAATGCTATTCACAATGATGCATGAGCCTCTAACTAATCAGCATACAAATGCTATGAGGACGGGGGGCCGAGGAGCGGCCTACGACCAGGCCTCCACAGTCAGTCCTCAACTGCAACACCTCATCACAGAAAGAAAGGAGAAACTGTGTGGGCAACATGTCCTTCTCCGGGTTTGTTTATTCAGACAATGGCGTGAGGATGTTCGGAAAAAAATCACCACTATCACTGCCTGAAAAGACAAATGACGCAGTTTAGCCAGAATTTCGTAAGAGGCTTTTGCTTCATGAACATGACGCCACATAGGGATGGCTACTCTTGGAACCGGACCAGGCAAACCGCTGTGTTACTTCACACTGTGGTCTGATGAACTAGGACACATCTGCAGTCTATCTACCACTTGCTGATGATGTCCAAACAAGAAAAACCATGTAACTGCAGAAGAGGGTGAATAAAATGTGTCTCAATCTAAAGCGACGCGACTCTCGTAGAGGGCAATGTGAGTCAATGAGAAAAGCGTGGGAAAAAAAAACCAAACTGTGAATGAGTTCTTTTTTTTTCCAGACATAGCCTCAGTTAGTCTTGGGCCATGTGAGGATGACTACAGGCTAGGGAGAACTGCTCAGGACAGAGGGGACACAGCAGCAGTCAGCAGTGTGCAGAGTGGAATGTGACTCTGTCAATGAGAGCTCTGTAGAGAGTGCGTGGAGAATCTGACCTTTCTCTGTCCTCCTCCTCCTCATACTGAGACCGATACAAACCTCTTCTCTGTGCATGTTTGTGAATGCGTGTGTGGATATGTGTTTGGAGATACAGCGTCTGACAGACAACTAACAGCAGCAAAAATGTGTTGGTTATCTATTGTTAACAATGGAGGCTAATGGGCAGACAGTCCTGGACAAATAGTTTTAAATACAGTTTTTTTTTTTCCTGTGGTGACTCCAAACAAGGCTATGAATTTAAATGCAATGCAATGCTAAATTTGCTCGCTCAGTAAACGGAGTCTCACTTTAGGCGGTGCAGTCTTTCGCAAAGGTCAGAGCGTGACAGATTCTCGGTAAACCCCGTCCATAGTTTCAGTTCCAGGCGGGGCCACTGAGGCCACGCGGCTGTGCGTCCCACAGAGCTGCAGCGTGAGCCTGCGGGCTGGAGCTGACTCTGGCAGGGAGGCCGAACAGACAGCTCTCTGGAGGCCTCTTCTTATCAGCCATAGTAAACAGCAGGCTCTGCTGACATACACCCACCCACACACACACACACACACACACAGGCCGGCGGAGGGAAACGGGTGTGCCTGCTTCTACAGCCTGTCAACTCACATTGCAGGGGAGTGGATTTCCCTTTCAGAGAACTGATCTACCGCTGCAGGCCTGGCCGCACCAGCGCTGGACTGTAGATGCTAACTTAAGCACTGGGAGACACTCTGTTAATTATGGTGAGTTGGATGGAGAACGGAGGGTCTCAGGTGGTGTCTGAGTCATGCGTCAGTCAGTTGGAAAAGCGTGGGGAGGGGTGTTGTATAACAGCTGGGAGACACAGTAGCGTGTGTGGTCTCAAAACAAATCAAAAACACCACAGTGGTTTCTCTCATCTCTTTACAGAGAATCAATTAAAGTGACAGAACCAAACAGGTGGAGTATAAGGTTGAAGTAAATGCTTTCAAGCTATCTGCATCTCTGTTTGTGTCACCACTGTCACACACCCACATTAATGAATGGATCAGCTATTTTAAAAGTCCTGTGAGTCCCCCACTGAAGGCTGGTGTTAAGGGTGTAAAGTGATGCATATTACTCACATTACTCTCACTGTGGCTTCCTCGGGTCTTAAAGGAACTGACACACATCTCGCTGTCCCTGCACATGGACGTGCATGCACGTATTAAACAACAGACTTCTTTACAGGACTGCACATGATTTTTTTTTTTTTTTTTAACCTGATGCCAAAACACCGGGAATTCTTACTATCGGCAAGCATTACACATTGTTTGCGCTTCTGATAATTAGCAGTGACGTTACTCATCATTTCAAGCCGTTACACCCTTTTTCTTTTCATGTCTCACCCCACGAAAATATAGGCACCGTGCTCATTATGCAGCGGGCGTACGCTTTAACTGAGCGAATGGTTACAGCGGCTTTGATGACAGTGTCAGCCGAGTAACCAATTTAAAATAACAACCAAACACAATGTGTCATTTCTCAGTCCATACACATGATAAGTCATATCGGAATATATGAGTCCACAAAAACAAAGTAGATTTAATCTCTAGGCCTCTCTGAGTGGGAGCTTGATTTCTTATACTGAGGCAGGCATGTACTGTTCTGAAAAAGGTCAGATCAGTCAGTTGTCGCTTTCTAGTCATCATGTGTACCTTATTCGGTTTAAATGACATGCTGAGGCAATAATCTCGTCGTTCAAGTTTAGTTTTCTTATACTGATTTTCTAGAGGATGAGCTTATATATAACAGGTTCTCCAATTTAGTTTTCTTCAAGAACCTTAAAGTGCACTGATGTTTAGATTTATTCCACTCATGTCATGGATGACTGCCTTAAAATAACTGCTCAACTTCAGCTCTCACACACGTTTTCTGAAAGAAAAACCTTAAAATGAAAGGTACTGAAGATTAACTTTCCAATCATTAATCATCTGTTACACCTACTTTTTACTGTTGAATGCAAACCGCACGCAAATACCAAAAATGTCCTTTCTACGGATGGTGTTTGACAAATATCTTGGACGCGTCATAGGAACTTCCCTTTAGTAAGAGATATCTTTTCCTCTTTCTGTGCGATCTGACACACCACCCTTGTGCGGGACCCATTCCGTTCAGAGCCCTCATGCGAGAAAAGAGAGAGAGAGGGAGAGAGTGAGCACAAAGTGCTGGAGCGCTGCACGCTGAAAGAGAAAGTCTCTTCCGCCAGAGAGTCGCTCTTTGTGCAGGCTGTAGAATACATCAGACCACCTCCAGACCGGTGGGTCAGTGTCATCACCATAGAGATCAGTAACATTGCAGGACTAGTGAGAGAGATGGGTTGTGGCAAAGCCAATGGGTTGGGGGCAGAGTGGACGTTTTACAGCCAGTTCACAATATCCACACTAGGTTCCTATCAAAGGTCACTCGTGCCTCTATTTCGGTATTTTCTCTCTCGACATGAGACATGTAACAGTCTGACAAACCAGTAGTGCCTTAGCTGAAGAGCAAACCCGGCTGTGATGCCGAGATAAAAGCTCACTATTTGGAGAAATATTCTAGCTGATAGTCTATGCACCCAGTGACCCAAGATGTGCCAGACAGCAATAACCAACCACGCAACAGTGTGGAGATTTCGAGTGAAACCCCGGGGGCATGCCTAACCTGCAGACTGTGGTAAACGCGTGAGGAAGCAAGCGCAGGAAATGCAAAAGCATTTTTCACTTTGTCTCTAAAAGTGTCTTTAAGTTCACGCCACTACAGAATGCATCAGTTTCATGGTCATTTCAGCAACAATTGATCGAAGAAGTAAGGTATACCGAAGCAGTTCAAGGGTTCAGGTCTCAAGCTGTTCTTTTTTCATGCTACTCCTCTGATGAGAAGATCAAGGCAAAGACTATGTGTGGGAGAGACGGAGAGGGAGAGAGGGAGGGAGGGAGATAGAGAAAGGCAGAGTCTCTCTGGAGCCAGGGGCTGCCTACTGGGATTCACTGACCCATTTCATGAGGCCACATGGACAAGTGCTGGGGACCAATTAGACAATTCTCACTCTTTAACTACTGCTCTGGTCCCTGTGCCCAACCCCCACACTGTGGTTTCGTGAGCTCCGAACACGGCGTAGAACAGGAAGTTCTCTGCTGTCTCTCAAGTTGTCTGCAGTCTCCTCTCAATAAAAGTGTCGCAGACTAGCCTGCGTTTCCTGACATTGCTCATGAGTGTTGTGAGAACACCTCCGTGCGTAAAACTCATCCTTTCGTGTGCATTAACGTTAGATTTTTCTCAGTTCCTTGCTGTGAGAGGAGACACTTACTGCTTTTTCAATGGATCTGCACTTTGAGCGAATGGCAGATTAGAAGCAACACTGGCAGACTGACAGGGCTGTGGTCTGTGAGATATGGAACTGAAATACAGACAGTGCTGCAGTTATTTATAGGAGATGCTGGTCTGGGTAATAGGGCAGAATGGGATTAGTATAAGACTTGTTCCAGGAGCTTTGATCCAGACGCAGAGCAGGAACTGCTGCAGGAATGCTGGGGTTGATGCTGAAATGGCACACCAGAGAATTAGGCCAAGCTTGTAGGGAAAAGAGAACATAGAGAATCGAAAATAGAAAACATCAAGCATTACCCAGAGAAAATGAAGTCTGAAAATAACATCTGACTAACATGAGAGATGCAGCTCTGGCTTCTGAAGAAACAGAACTATTTTGTCTAGCCATTCATATTTCACCCCCCCCCCCCCTTTTTTCCAGTTTACTATTGCAGGACCAAAGGAGTATTAAGCTACTGAAACACAATTTAAATGGACTGGCTATTTGTTATAATGACGAAATATGGAGCTACAATGAAGGATTCAATTCAATTCAATTCAATTTTATCATCATTAACACAACGCGCAGGCACATGTGCAAACGAAAAGAGGGAGATATACATATATATAAGTATAATAAGATCACAGCTATCTGATTAAAACAGATGTGTCAGCCCTCCAGGACTGGACGAGGGGGCCCCTGAACGTCACACAACAGACAGCGAGAAAAAAAAATAACCCACATAATGTATTGCTAACCTACACATTACAGAAATGTTCCACTGTAACGAGACACCATCTCCTCTGAAAGACAACCCAAGTGCCACGTTGGAAGGCTTAGTGATCAAAATGCACTTAAAAACTCCCTTTTTACTGAGGGAGATCTATCTATAAAATCTCAAAACATTTACTGAATGGCAAAATCTCAACTTTCACAGGGGAAAAGTAAAACCTGTAGGTATTTGAGAGAAGAAAAGCGACCAGTCATTCTCTCATTATGAACTGGCTTTTTCTGCAAGGATTTCATACCCACTCCGATTCATTTTAATCTTGTATTGCCTGAGATACACGTGGCCGGGCTGTGGCGTGCACACAGGTCAAGCCTGTGTCCGACTGTGTGTCAGGTAAGGTGGGCTGTTGTATAAACAGCGCTCGAATAGAGCAGGCAGAAAGGGTGTTTATTACCTCTCTGCTTCTCACTGATAGCATTTCAATCACCCCCTGCTGACACAGCTGGGATCAAGACTCCCTCAATAATTCAGCGACAGATCAAGTTATAGAGGCCGACTGGCAGACAAGCATTTACCCCCACACCGCAAGCATCCCGGTCAAACAGAAACTACAGGTTTCCAGCTTGAAGTGTACTGCGTTCCAGTAGGGATGCATGGAATTTTTTACCAACAGATGTGATTCCTTGTATGAAAATGAAGTTGACTTCGTCAAGACGTGTACTTTGCACTGTTGTTGGTATCGGTATTGAGGGCACTGTGTACAGGAAGAACCTGCTCCGCCAGTTCTTCCCCCACTGATTTTGGTTCTCACTGTTCTCCTGAAAGCACAGTGGTCTTAAGGGACCTGGATGAACAAAACCGGCATTGTTTGGGTGAATCCTTTCTGAAGTGAGGGTGGGTAATGTGATCTGTGGCATACACAGTGTGTTCACTGCATCTTACTGCTCTCCAGGCATTGGAACCACAAATACACCACAACCGTGTAAGATCACCCGCATTTTTTTTTTTTTTTTCCACCTGACACTGAACGGACTGTCTCACACCTAGTGCCTATTCAGTCTTTCACAATGACTGACTGTCCCACACTCTCACGCAATTGTGCTTCCAATGCCACAGTGAGAGCTGAGCATACCTGTGCTGTAAGTGAACCTGACCCAACCCCCCCTGCCCTCCCCCACGAAGTTCCCTCCTTCTACCAGAGACCAAAAGGGCAGATTTGTATATGCCATAACACAGTCTGACATCATGGAACAAGGTTGCAGAAAAACACCTTTTATAAGAAGGAGTCATCACAGTTATGTCGAGAGTGAGGAAATAGGCATGGTTTAATACTCAAAAGATATGCAAATAAAAAACATTTCACTACTCACACTTTTATTTGATAGCTCTGTAATGTTATGGGTTCACAACACAAGCAAACTACTGATTTCTATTGATTTCTGGCATTTGTAACCTATGTAGTGAGTGAAAAGGTCACTGAAGCCTAAGGGAAAAGGGGAACGGGTCGCACCTCACACCGGAAAAACAGAAGTAAGCACGGGTCATTCATCACGGGTCAGTCTATGTTTAGCTGTTACCAAAGCTGCAGATCAACTAGCTTTTTTAAGGTGATTAAAGACAAAAAGAGTCACTAAATGTCAAATGTCTGCTGGTTCTGGACTTGACTTGAGCCTGGAGGTGTTTGTTACACTGTGAACTGACCAGTACACTATGTCCGGAGCAGCCTGAGAAAGACGAGATGCGTGTACTCTGGAGCTCTTCCACTGTTGTCCTGAAGGTCAAGCCCAGTGTCAGGTGCCAGATTCACACCAACTACACAGATGGATCACTGAGTGAATCCACTGCAGAGGAAACACAGTGGACAGGACAGAGCAGCGCAGCACGGTGCTGCTCTGTTGGGGAGGGTGGGGGGGGGGTGTCTGACTCTTGCGACCTCTGTTGAATTTCAGACTAACTATGGGTAGTTCATAAAGGAACAGGTCTGCGCTTGCATTAGGTTCCAGATATTTGACCCTTTGCTCTGAGAGTGATGTGCGCCCTTATCAATTATGAGTGAGCTGCCTTATTTAGATATGCCGTCCAAAGCTCACTCCTGCATTACTCAGAAGCAAGACTTGGCACACACGCAGTGTGCCAGCCCTAAATAGCAACTGGTTTAAAAGCCTAGAATCTGCTAGCATAAGTGTTCAATTAAATATTAGATTAAGCATAAAAATACACCGAAAAAAAAAAGAACACTGCTTGGCTCCATTCAGTACGGCATCCTGGGGATCTGTTAGTGATATCACTGAGATTGCTTTGTAGCCTCTGGAGCTTTATGCATTAAGAGTGGAAAAATATTGTGTTTCCTAGAGTCACACAGAGTAAAGTATGCGAGCAGCATGGCTGGGGCCAGGGAGCTGTGGGAAAGCTAAAGCAAAGTCAGTGTGTGGGGCTCTCTCACAGAGGAGAGGATTTGGCCTGAGGTCCCGCTTTTACTGGTAAAGATCTGAACGCGCGTAATGGCCGATGCACGGCTCGATATTCCCTCGCAAATATTCCTGGCTGCGAAGGCCCGAGGATGTGAATTTTCCATCCTTGGGATGGGTAGGACAGAGTGAGTGTGGGAGTGGCTTTGATCTGCTCCCCAGGGATGAGCCATAAGGTGAGAGTGAGAGGGAAACGTATGACAGCGTGGTGTAGCTTTGATCAGTTCTTCATGGATAAGGCAGAAAGTTAGAGAGAAACTGCTGAGTGTGTGAGTGTGTGTATGCATGCACGTACGTCAGAATCCTTCTTTGATAAGCTAGAAGGTAAGTATGAGAAATCTGTGTGTGTGTGTGTGTGTGTGTGTGTGTGTGTGTGTGTGTGCGTGCATGCATATGTGTCTGTGTGAGTGTGTGCGTGCATGTATGTGTGTGAGTGCGTGCATGTGTGCGTGCATATGTGGCCGTGTGAGTGTGTGTGCATGTGTGTGTTTGAGTGAGTGTGTGAGAGAGAGAGAGAAAGAAAGAGAAAGAGAGAGAGAGAAAGAAAGAGAAAGAGAGAGAGAGAGAGAGAGAGAGAGAGAGAGACCTGTCCGTTATCTCAGTCTTGAAGAGAGTTGAAGGTGAAAGTGAGTGATGGTGGGTGGCGTGCTGACCTCTTGCCTGCTGTTGCTGCTGTGGGGTGAGGAGGCCTGCGGTGGTTCCACACTACCACACAAACACGCTGAGGAAATTAAAGCATCGAACTCTCATTGATCCGTACAGCCGTGACTGCTTGACCCACCACCCTAGCTTCAGCTCGAGCAGGACCACATGCCCCTGATACTGAGTATCATTCAGGGGCCGCCCAGGCTACACAACTCAAAGCTACACCTTTATACACAGTGAGTGACAGACGAGTGCTTGAAGCTTCATGTGATTTTTACTACTGAGAGGACTGAACTGACTCCATGGTGGGGTTATGCATAACTGTTCCCGACTGTTCACAGTGCTCTATGCAGCTACACTACTCACTCATGCTGTGGTTCATCCATCCACACTTCAAATCTACATCAAGTTAAAAACAATCGGCGCTCAAGTCTGAGTCACCGGCAGTCAAATTCGGCAATCGTACAAGTTCAGAAATTTTGACAGAGATAGAACAAGATTCAAATAGATGTGTATAATATAAAATCCATGTAAAACAACAACACTTTTCATTGTATGAAATAAAAGTGCCATGAGGGCAGCCCGTCGGTTATTTAAGGAAAGGGCATTGACACTGTGAGAGAACGAGGCAACTGGGCAAAAAGAATACGAAAATGCTAAAGAAAAACATACATGTATTAGTTCTTCCTCATTTAATGCTACTTCAGCATTTCCTGGAGTCCGACTACACCACGTTCTATCGGTCACAAATCTCACAATGTCACAAAAGTTCAAAACTGAGATACCTTTTCATTCCATGTCCAAGTTTGAGTCTCAGATTCCGAGTCAGATGCAAGCAGTACAAATCTGCTACTCAGACATGACGTTGTGTAATTTTCAGACATGTAATCACGATCAGACACATCAGGAAAAAGGTCAGCACATGCCAAAAAAAAACAAAAAACAAAAAGAACATTATGTATGAATTTCCTCCTCAGTAAAACAGTGAATTATAATAAATAAATTAAAATTTCAATTAAGAGCTAACTCTTCAGTGACATTTGCAGCTCGTCTGGTGTGTGTTTGCATGTGTGTGTGTCGTGCCAGGCTAGGTTGTGTCCACATCAGCAGTTAAATGTGGATGTAGATGACTTTGTACGAGAACACTTTTTTTTTTTTTGTCATGGCGTTTCTTCTGCAGAATCAGAGCGTGTGAGAGAACAAGAGATTCAGTTTCTCTGTCTCAGTAACAAGGTTAGACACATTCAGGTCAGCCTAATGTCTTCATTTTAACACACAAACACACACAAACGACTGCTGTCAACCTGCAAACCCCAAAATATATACTCTTCTCTCAACATCCTGCAAGCAAAGCACCGCACTTCAAAAGAACTTTTATGAACATCCGGCCTTCAATATGATGCATGAAATGAATGTCTATAAATAGCACATAGCTGATTTTTGAGAATAAAGGAATGTATTTGCAGCAAAATGAAAAGACATTTTTGGGATTCTTCACATCAAAACTTCATTAAACACATGCGAAAAGCAGTGCCCCGTATTAAGGACTTGTTCTCCTTACACTCCTATAGAACCCTCTACCCAAAACCATCAAAACTGAAGGTATTGATGAAAGCAGATGCAGCTTGAGTAGAAATTGATGACGAAACCTCTCGGCTTTAAGAGAGAAGTTTTGCCACATATTTAATAGGAAATAGAACCAAACAGTGAGAGCAAGAGATAGAGAAAGAGAGCAAGAGATAAAGAAAGAGAGCAAGAGAGAGAGCGAGAGAGAGAGAGAGAGAGAGAGAGAGAGAACATCAGAGAAAGAGATAATGAGTTGACGTTAGTCCTCATTAATTTCTATTTCTTTTCAAACCAGCTCATTAATACAGCCATCAAGCTTCATTTCCATCTCGTGGCCATCGTCAGATGCATGCAATCCAAATTTCTAATGAGCTCTCCCATCACGTTCAAGAGATCTCTGTTTCACGAGCACTCAGGGCTCAGGGCTTGGTCTGCGTGATCTTGTAGATCACACGTCTGTTTAGGCTCGTGCAGCTGTAATGTGTGGGATTAGACAGAGTGTGGTCAAGCCTGACAAAGCTGCCCTCACCTTCTGAGGCCAGAGTGAACAGAGCAAGTCTGCTTCAGATATACTTCATATCTTATTTATTTGTACAGAGCCACATCTAAAGCCACAGGTCAAAGCACAAACAGATGAGGAAATGACCTGTTTTAAGATCGGCATAAACAAGTACAAAGGCTAAATCATCTTTTCCTCCTAAATGAAATCCTCGTCTGGAATAAACGCTGCTCTCATAACGCTGCTCTCATAAGGCCTACGAAAGCACGTCTCATGTTAACGTGACAGACTGGATACCTCGCCCGAGGGTTTTTTGTCTTCTAAAGAGATACCAACACTTGTCAAACCCCCTTTAACACATTTACGTGTTACCCTCGTCCCTTTTACGTGACAGACAGCAGGGCCACAAATTCCAGCAGTCGTGTAAGGAGTGTGTGTGTGTGTGTGTGTGTGTGTGTGTGTGTACGGGGTAGACCAGGCACAGCGTGAAGGACCAATGTTGTGGTGAGAAGCCCTATAATTGTCACTGCACACAGGCCTGGCTCGAGAAGCACAACACTGTAATCATGTGCAGTGACTTAAGTGAAGCAGCCAATTACAGCCACATCTCTGTGGGGCTCAGAAATACAAGGGCAATTTACCACTTAAGGCGTTGATGCTTAAACTGTGACAAGATAGAGTCAAAATAATCTTCCCCATTTGCCTTGGGACAAATGGGTTGAGCATTCACCTCAGATTTGATTTCTGCTGTTTGTGTGTTGTGCTCATCAGGACTTGAAGCTTTGTGATCTCATTCAGAATGGAGCGGCGTGGCGAGAGGCTGGCGCACAGGGGAAGCATGAGGTTTTGACAAACTGAAGAGCTTCTGTGTGAAAGCTCAAACAAACTCAGTATAAGGTTGAGGTGTGTGTGGCTTTGCAAAGATGCACATACTTAACTTCTGCTCAACATATAACCCTCTGGAGCCCCAAATACTTCAATTGTAGTGTTAAAATCAAAGTCACAAACACTACGGTAGAGGCTGCAACACTGGAGCTTAGCCAAAGTAGATAAGAGAGAGGTAAAAATTATTTCTTATTACAGAAACAAAAATTAAAAATTCCTATGTCGTCTTAGCGGTCAGATACCCAGACTGACACTTCACCTCCTGGGCTTCTAGTCAGTGCCTTGACTTGATCACAGTAGTTGTGAGAGCACTAGAGGAGGTCAAAAAAAAAAGTGGAGAAAAGCAAAAGAGACTGTCGATTTCTCTTGGGAACATCTACTCAAAAACAAAACAAGCATTTTCACTATATTCAGCCAGGCCTGCATCTCAGCATTGAGTCAGCTGAATCGCTTCACTACACAGGGGGTTTTGTTAGGGGCAGTGTCTTCTATTTTCAATGAATACATCTCAGGGAAGTACATATGAGGGTGTAAGACCTACTGTCTGTCATTCAGCCTAGTCTATCACAACACTGCTTTGTTCAGACTGGAATCCCCAGCAGTGTCAAATTGAAAGGGACAATATTCATAAACAGCTCTCTCTGTCCTCATGATCTACTCAACTGTTTTTTTGTTTGTTTGGTTGGTTGGTTGGTTGTTGTTTTTTTTTATCATTCTTTGCTCTGAGTTGGTTGTTTCTGAAATGGATAGCTAACTTTTGTTGCCTTTTAAATTTATAACTAAGGGGCATGTTTTTATTGTGGATCTTTGTGGAGCTGCCCATTAAAGAAAATTTGAGGGCAGAAACTAACCAAGCCTTTCACTGATGCCTCACAGAAATGTATAGGCCTACATATGGAAGCAGACAGGAGCGTACGCCACATGGCGAGAGCAAAAGACTGTCCCTGGACTGTCTGAGCCATCCCGCAGACAGCTCTGGGAGTGTTTGGCTGGCCACAGGCTTCCTCCCCACTCTATATTTAAGGGTAAAAGAACACACCCTTACAGTCAGCTGAGACCCAGCTCTCACGGACATAGTCAGCACAGACTCTGCACACACACTCTTAACTGTTCCTCTCACAGGTTCACTTCAAGTTCATTGTTCATGGAAGTGGAAAACTGCAGCATTATTCCAAGCCCTGAGAAATCTATTCACGCCAGCTGATAGAGGTAGAGGGGTCCTAGTTTGTACTCAATGGTAAAAAAAAGAAAAGAAAAAAAAAAAAGAGTAATGCTGTGCAGTCAGAGATATAGAAAGTAAAGATACCCATTTAAGTCACACCTAGTGGGAAGTAACTTCAGATGAACTGACACGTTAAAGAAAAGCAACATCTCCCTATCCTACATCAGTGGGGTATAACATTCATGTAGAACTGTGCTGCTGATTCATATTTATGTTGACACCCTAACACACCCAAATCAAAGTGCTTGTGAAATGGTACAGGAGGAAAAAAAAAAAAACAAATCTCCGTCCAGAGCACAAAGGTTATGGGACTAGAAGGTGTCATAAAGCAGTAACACTAAGGTAACGACTCTTGCCTATAAACCTGCTTCAATAACAACAACAACAAACTCCGCAAGGATAAACAGTAGAGCAAAATGAAACAGCTTTATAATTACATTCTGTCTATAGACATTGTTAATTGAGTTCCATTATGGACATGATGTTCTGTCTCTTACTAAATCCATTAATCCTTAACACATATCATGAAATGCAAAGCCCTGAGCCTCAGTGAATAATTTACTCTGGGAATGAAGGTGCGTTGACTCTAAATCAGACTCATGATTAAGTGTAATTACTGAAGACGGCAGCGCTGTGTTACTTTGCATTCTGCACTTGGACTCGGCAGAATGGTGACAGAGGGCCCTGGGAGCAGTTCACACAAACGCATGCGTTACAACACGGTCTGTTGGCATGCGCGTTATTTATATTATCAAGGCTGTTCCAAGGAGCTGAAAACAACATCACTCTTAAATTCCGGGCCTCTCTGAACCTTGGTGGGGTGGGGCTATTTGTTCTTGCACAGTTGCCCATTGGCTGCGGCTGATAGGAGGAGAGCTGCTGGAGGTGGTGGTAGTGGGATCGTGTCATAGGATAGTGTCCTGAGCCCAGCAACATCCGTAAATCAGGAGAGCTGTCTGGTTAATATTAAACAGCACTAACTGGCAATGGAAAACAGAGGAGACACAAGCCTGAACTTTAACTATAGAGCTCTGAGAACCAGGTGCATTTTACGCTCCGACAGCCATTTTCTCTCCAGAGAACGCCAGTACTTCAACTACAGCCCTTATTCTGTGAAAACGCTCGACCATAAATTGGAAAATTCATTATCACGTCCAATTGTGTTACACGTCTGACTGACTGACGCACTGTTAGTCTTACGAGGGAATGACCTAAAAGGCCAAACAAGTCTTTTCATATAAAGTCTTAATTGGGATTTCTCAAACAAGCTCATGTGCGTAATATATTCAGTTTCTTACATATTTCTTAATTTGAGGAACTGACAGTTATTACAACCCATAAAACTTTAAGACCTTTCAATCAAGCCCACGTAATTAAAACAGTGTGTTTACATCTGCTGGATTCAATCACCATATTATAAAAGAGCTGAAATACCGGAAAATGTTGACTATCTCGCTCTCAGTGTTGGTTGTTTCTATGTGCCAGACAGAGAGGGTGTGTGTGTGTGTGTGTGAGTACGAGTATGTGTGTGTCCTGTCACTTTAAGAGAATCAAGCCTCAGCCGCCCACACAGTGAAGAATGAGGTATGGGAGTTTGACATCATGAGCTCCCTCTTCATCTAGAGTGATAAAAGCCCCATCTCCTCCTCTCAGCAGAATTCCTAACCACAGCGTAGGATTCCCACCCCCCAAAAAAACCTTAAAAGAAAGAGAGATTTAGCTCACTATTTCAGTTTTTCTTGTTAGCAAATAATGGTTTCCCATGTTTACAATGTAGACATCGATTCAGTTCCGCAGCCACATAGACTATCAGAGTGCTTTACTTGCCAAAGGAAGGAAGCTGGGTTGTTTTTTTGTTTTGTTTTTTTTACAAAAAGATATGCGCTTTCTGCAGGTAGATTTCCAGGCCCAACCCTTCTGAAGAAAAGATAAAGCAAATGACAAAAGGGAAACATTGCAGGCTCACAAAAAGTGTGTGAGAGCTGCAGAGCAGATCGTAGATATGGTGTTCCCTTGCTCTGTATGCTTCTGTGGAGGATCAGATTGTCAGACTCAGGCCAATATGGACTGGACCAATATGGACTGACTCCCCTGCCCAGGCAAGCCTGCTGCATTCATATGTCCCATTTAAAACTGCACCATCTGTCTGAATCAACAGTGAAGACTCACAGTGGGAGTTTGGATTGGGGAAATTCCACATGCTACAAATCCCATGTGTCAAATCAAATCCAACAGCACTCACTGCCAGCACAGGTCATGGAAAACACCAAATATCTGGTGTAAAAAAAAAAAAAATAAATAAAAAAAACAATGAACTCACTTTGAACGCCCACATTCCTATGGGATATTAAAATGAGTAGGCAAATGAAGTCAGGTCATGACTCTTGTTTTCAGCCATACCAGGCATATTTTTTGTCATTAACACTATTTCTCCTGACATGAAAAGAGTGAGGAAGCAGTAAGCACAGTGTGAAATTCCCACAGCAGCCATGTTTGGTCACTGCCAGTGCTGGCAAAGAGAACTGGTGACAAAGCACTTTGCTGCTCCAAAGGAAAGCCGATCCAAAGTCCCAGCAAACAAGAGCAGAGCGTTTATGTAATGAGCTCTGAACCTGGTAGCCCCTCAGAGTCGCAAATGCCAAAGAACATGTCTCCGTGAGAGAACGTTACAGCAAACCTGAGTTGCGAGTCTGCAGACACACCTCTGAAGAGTCTGTTTTCAGTGGCGAGATGTACGCAAATACACTCAGGACGCATTAAAATCAAGCCTCGCCGTCCACTGTACAGTAAGTTCTTCAGCCAAAGTAGTCTCTACAAAAGTGAAGAAGAAAACCATTGCTTCCATTGCCTCATTAACTGGACAATCTCCAATGTAAATGACAGAAGTTGATTAATGTGTGACCAATATCCTTCCCCACTCATCAACACAGCCCGCTCTCAACTCGTAGCCAGCACATCAGCCAGTGTTTAACACGCAGTTAGTTAAAGGGGATTTTCATGCCAGGAACTGGCGTGTGGAGTGTAACGCAGCATTTCCTTAATAAATAACAAATGCAAGGACTCAAACTCTGGCAGCTATAGCTCCTTCCCCATACCTCTTTATCCTTTACCCCTCAGAAACACTAAAACAGCGACAAAGTGACAACTCATGTATTTCTGGTCTTGGAGGTCCAAGGAGAGAGGTTATGAAGGCCAGCAGAGTTCAGGTGATAAGGCAGCGTGTGAGCCGCTAGTACCAGGCATGTTCACTCTGATGGAAGCTTTCTTCATGGCTCAATGCATTTCTCCTCTGTAATTTCTCCCGGTCTCCATCAGACTCCAGAATTATGACTCATGCGCACAGTACTCAAGAGACATCTAAGGACATCACTGCATCTCTTTACCCAAGTTTGTATTTCTCTTCCTATCTGCTGAGTGTGACAGAGCACAGTGACATGTGGCCCGAGCAGAAAGGAAGATGAAGAAGCCAATGGAGAGAGACAATCTGAAGCGTTCAATTCCTCACGACGCTCGTAAATGTGTGGTAAGGCTCTGCTGGAGTCTTGACATTTACAGAGTAATGTTTTCCTCGACTGCTTCTCCCAGCTGGATTTACCCTTTGGCAGATAGGAACACACTAAGACAGGAATTAAAACAAGTGTGCAGTGTGGAGAACTTCCACAACACTGGGTAATTTGACTGTGAGGCTGAGTTCGTTTACGGATATCGCGCCTGTCTCTGGCATTCAGTTTGTTCTCAAGATGAAGGTAAGTATTTCATTTCTGCTTCGCCATAGGATTCCAATTAACCCTAAATCAGCCCCACAACTGATAAATAACAAGCCACGCAGATCAATAAATATTCATGCTGGGACCAATACAATCGGAGTATTACAGAGGTCAGGTTTTACAGAGACTAGCTGTGTGGTCAATACATGGTCATTATTATAGACGAGCCCTGTCAAATAAGATTACAATAAATAATCCAAGCCAGTTAATATCCCCATGACACTTTCTAAGAACCACCGGTTGTCAGAAATCATTGACTCGGTTACAGCGCACACAAACCCAACTCAAATTCCTGTAAGAGGAAAGGACAGCAATACGTTTTTGACTGTGCTCATGATACATTATGAATCTTTTCTTTTTAAGTTTAAGTATCAGGCAGGCGTTTTGAGTACTGAAAATAAGAGTATTATTTTTACTGGTTTTAACTAAAGTCAAAGAACATCATAATTACAGTGACAGCAAAATGGTTTATCCAGACTGAAAGCAATCAATCTTGGAGTTCCACTGAAAACAAAGGCTCTTCAAAGAGCTTTGAGTGACTAAACTGAAAATGATCTGAAATGAAACAGAACCAGAGATATAGAGCCACATTATCTACTGCTTGGAAGCCTGTGGCTCTCTCTCAAACAATGAATTAACTGCAGTACACAGTACAGACTGCACAGCTAATGTAGTCCTTCAACAGCTTGAAACAGTTCGTCCCAACAGAGTGTGAAGTGAAAGCAATTCTAGGCCACAGACATATGAAGGAAGAAAACAGCTTTAAAAACCTGAAGTAGACTGTCTAAAATCAACAATCGACGGTAAATCCCATTCAATTTCGGTGTTCCTTTGTTCCCAAAACTTCTGCTATTCAATAATCGGGCCTATCATGGTGACGCAACAATTTAACCAAAGCAACACAAACTAGCAGAGATGATAGCAATTTGTCGCTATTTACTGAAAAGCTATCAGCAGCAGTAATGGTTTCAGCTTAGGACTGAGAGAGCAATGGCCAGCATCAATTACCTTGTCATTTATGGCCCGGGTCCCTGGATCCCACTTTGTGGCAGAAGAGAGATCCAATAGCAACACGAGGGCTTATCTGAGAAGAGAAAGACAAACAGCACCTTAAACAGGATTCCCCTCTTTGACAGTAGAGTGCTGTGGATAAACAAGACTACATTTACCAATCAGCCTTTATGAGTATGTAGGATTATCCCAAACCTCTCAAACAAATCTTAAAAGAATATAAAAGAAAGAGTCAACATATTTGTCTCTACACTGAGCTGAGAGAGTATGTGGAACACAATCTCACACTATCTGTTAAGGGGCTATACTATGCGTTTTGAATTATTCAACAGAAAGACTCTCCATCCCAGCAGAAATATGTATGAAATAAGCAAATCTGTAGTCTGACTGTTGGGAGAAAGTGCTGAAAAAATGTGAGCTAGGCGACAAAGAAGGTCTTATCAGAGCAGAGGGTCAGGGTGGGAGAAAGTTATGCATAATGTTTTGGTTTGTGGGAGGTGAGCTGAAAGGTTAATGATATAATTAGAATTTCTGAGCAGTCTAATCAAACTGTTTTCAGACGATTCGAAGTTGACACAGGTAAAAGCAATTTAAATGCAATAAATGTGTTTACCAACTAAAGAACAGAGTTCGATCACACCGATAAATACATACTACAGCTTAAATTTAAAAATGGAAGAACATCAGTGATTAGACGTCCATTACTGTTCACTCCATCGACATGATCTGATTTGACTATGTGCTTTATGATCTCTTGTTACAATATACACAAAAGAACATTAATCTGTAGATTACCATATCCATATCCTAGGCTCTAGCTATACTGGAGGAAATAAAGCTGAAGGAAAAAAAATACATATATCTGGCTCATTTTTAGGACCAAATTTACTCAAGCACTGGCTTCATTCTGCATGAGGAGAAGTGGTGAACTAAAGCCACCTGGCCTTGCGCACGGAGGCCCCGCCTGCCGCTGAGCCCTACGTGGGATGAAATATGGGTGCATCTCTCCGAGGCACCAGAGAGCCGTTAAGAGCCACGGTTGCAGTGTCAAGGAAACAAGGAGCAGACAAGTTGACATGCAGGCATGAGGCTTTACCACCCGGCTGGGCAGGGAGGAGACGTACTTATAGCCCTACATCACGGCCCTTTTACTTCTGCTCTACTTCCTCTGGGCCACTTTTATTTCAATCTCATGTGTTAAAGATTTACTGGTAGCACACATACACACAAACACACTTAGAGACTGTAATGGGATTACTGCGCTATCCCTGTTCTCTGCTGGAAAAGGTGCACCAACCTTCATTCTTATCACAGAGATGAGAGGAGTTATGAGTGACACAGAGATAGAGGCAAACAGGGAGAGGGAGAGGGAGAAGGAGAGATAAATGGGGATTAATAATTAGGCATTCAGCTGAGGGTAGTCTTGGCTCAATCCCTTTATAAAGGTGACACGCAGCACTATGAAGTTAAAACCTTAAGACTGAACTCTCTCAGACTATGTTTACAGTTACTACAGTCTTGCTTGTTTTTCATCTGAGCATTAGTGTTGACAGTTGGAGGTAAGAGGGATTTGGTTTGGTGCATGAAACAGGCAGCAGAAAGAGAGACAGATGTTCTGTTAAGTGGGGCAGAGAGCCACTCACATCATCCAGGAAAAGCAGAGGGGACAGATGTGAGCTGCACAGGACAGCCTCCGTTGTCAAATGTTACGCAAACTGCCACTTCTGGACAAATTTCACAATGTAAACAGCCTAGCTGGCTGGTCTCCAACCACAGGTTTCCATCAAAAAACATACAAATATGTATTCTAATTGCAAAGTGTAAAAGTAATTTAGGTAATGCAAATTTTGCCTTCTTCAGTTAAGTAATATTTATAAGAACTGAGAAGGATAAAATGAAGAGATTTTCAAATGTACTCCAGCCGCATGGGGTGGAATTGTAAATGGTGTGATCTTAACCGAGACACCAGATTTACACACGTCATTACTATATCAGAGGAAGCTTTGGGTGTGATGTGATGCAAGAAAGCAGTTTGTTGTTTGGCTCAAGGGGCCTCGTTATCAAGGTCAAAAAGTTACTGCAGCAACTGAAAATAACAAGAGTAAAACAGTTTGACAACACATCAGTCAGTGGATTAGGCTAACTTTCGCACGGGTTTCCAGACTCGTTAATATTCACACATCATTAACCGCCTCCACACCTGGACGACACCTCAGAAAAACTAACAAACAGTAATTAGCAGAGAAAGAGTTCATTCGAGGATATCGCAGTATAACCATCTTATATAAGGTTTTCATGAGATTTCGCTCCTACATCTAAGAGACTGCCACGGAGACATATTTGATATTTGGGAAGGCTCTATGTCTAGGGCTGAGCAGTGATGCCAGGACTAAAATGGTCTGGCAAAGCTCAGATCCCAATCAGCAGCCCCCTGAGAAACAGAGCTCTTCCTTTCAATTTCCATTTGTGCTGACTGGGTCGCGCAGAGGAAAGCTCGCAATGTAAAATACGATCAGAGGGTTGGCTTGACTGCTCTGTCTTCTTCATGCTGACACAGCAGAAACGTCATTTAAAGACCATCATGATTTGTAATCTTAAGCCATTATTTTCCTCGTCATGGGACAAGATCTTGACTTAACGTATACTATTTACAAAATGGAAAGAACGCGATTTAAATGCTATTGACTTGATTCGGTCTCCCTGCCATTAAAATTACACTGTGAAACAAATGGCCAACAGAGACCTTGGTATCAAAAATATAATATCAAACCAGGAGAAGGGCTGAAAATTCTCCCATCATCCAACATGTTGTCAACACAACCATATAACTGCTGATTCTAAAGTCTTTGTAACACCTAAACTGATGGGGAGGAGAAACAGACAAAAATGATGGTCCTACAGTGGGAAACAAGCGGCTGTGTTACAACTAAACATTTGCCAACCAAAAAGTTTGAATGAAGAATCAAAACTGGTAATTTTTTTTTGTTTTTTTTTAAATGTCATGCAAATAACATCCCTTGTCTTTATTTCTCCCTCAGAACACAAAGTCCCTCTACATTTTTTGTGAAGTTTAGGTTACATAATGTTATAACTGCCTGTATAGCTGTATACCTGTACAGTTATGCATCTTACATGAGCATATGACTTTCGTTAACAGAAGTTTTGGTCTAAATATCAAATGATTTATATGTCTGGAAGTTCATTTCGTAAAAATGGTAATGCATGATTCCATGACATCACTGAGATACGATGTGTAATGCATATTTCTTTGTTTTGTCACCAAGGAGCAGGGTGCTATGCAAATTTACAAAGATGACTAAACCATGTAGATATTTTTAGGGACTTTGTTTTTTTTTTTTTTCGTTTTGCTCCATGCTTAAATTATGGGACACAAGCACCAATCCTGATTGGATTAAAGGAATGAAACCTCTGTCTTGTGCTCACACTGAAAAATTCAGACAGATTTTGCACATGTCCAATCCAAAAAGTATAAAAATTTAAAGTAGCTCTTATGTCCTTTGTTCGGTGTGAAGATCATTTAAGAACATACCTTCACTGACACTTAATCTCTTTAGCACAAAATGCTAAGCTAGTCTTAGACTCTGCCGCAACAAGCTTTCAGATACGCACCGCGTCATGGAGGAAGCTACTGGCAGTTCTATAAATGAACTGTGAGGATCAAAGAGAGATGTCTTTTGGTAACTTTGCCATGTGAGTGTCTGTCATCTGCATCTGAGGAGCTGAATGGAGGACAGATGGACAGAGCAGCACCACACACAAAGCAAAAAATGGCACAGAATTGAGATATCTTTCAGCTAAAATGAGAGCCATGGGGAGAAAAGTCAAAGCTATTCACAGCCTTAAAAGCCCCTCAGGTGACGAGGAAAAGCTTTTACCTGAAATGACGCCCATGTAATGGACAAGTGCACAACTTTTGCCTAAAAACGAGACCTTTGACAAGCTGGGGGAAAAAGACATAAATTGTCCAGCACAAGTTCAAAAGCACCAATTCACAGCTGACTCAGACTGAACGGAGGGTCAGGAGAGAATGTATAAAGGAAAAAATTCTGTCCCCAATACACCTGTCAGGGTCTGATGGTTGAATACTTGGAAATGATGTAGTCATCCATACAATTGATTTGAAACAAATGCAGGATGGCAGAATACCAGCCACAAACTTGAGTGCCTGAAAGGTCTCTAAAAGGTCAAAGGTCTAATGGAGCAACCTATACACTATATTAGGCCTATACTACATTACAGACTAAATTAGCTGTCCTCACAAATCAGTTAACAACTCAGCTCTGAAAACATTTGACCTTTCTCAGAACAAAATGTACACTGAATGAACAAATATATAATGGAAACATTTCAGGTACCTTGGCGTATCCTACACCACTGCAGAGACTGCCAGCATTAAATACCAGGATTGAGAAAAGCTTGCCGATGACAAAAACATCCAGCGACTGGAATTCTAATGGAAGATTATAGATTTTATGTTGGTTATTTTGCCACAACTTATTTTACATCAACCCCCAAAACAGCAACCTTCTAAAAGATAAACAATGGCAATCAACACTCTGCTTAGGAAACTGTCTTCTTATGGATCATGTTCTCACCACAAACTTATTTGGCTTTTGTGAAACAGTGAGCAGGAGAAACTGGTCAGATATTCATAACACCTCAGCTTGTCCTTCTTCCTGCAAGTTTTCTTTTTTAACTGCCAGTTAGTCATAAAAACAAGCCAAAGATATGATTTGCAAGCATTGTAAAAGTATGCTCTCCTGTATCCATGGTTCTCAAAGCGAGGGTCATCATGACTCATGACTCCAAAAATGTGTAGGGGGATTCTGTAGTGAGCGCAGCGTCTTTCTATATTTGTGTTGACTCTACGAGAGCTCTTACAATGGAGAGAGACAGTCTTTTGACAGCTTCTGAATGGCTGTGAACTATGGCAACATTCTAGAGTAGCTGTTTAATACAATGACACAAATCTCTATTTGTGTGTTTACATAGTGTGTTAAGTGTTCATGGAGCGTACTATAAAACGCATGTAGTATGTTAAGTCTATGATGCATCCACTGTGTGCAGTTCTTGGGAGTGTGTGTATAAGGTGTAATTACAGTATTTGATGATTAATTTAATTACAGTGGGAGAGATGCACTCTTTTGACAGCCTGGGTATCGCTAAATAGGAACTTTAGCAGCATTTAAAATTGTATAATCAGTGTATAATAGTCATGTGAATAAAGTGAGAGATTAAAGAAGACTAGGAGATACAGACAAGGGGAGAGTGGGTATGGAGAAGGAGAGACTGAAAAGATCTGCAGCACAAAGTAGAATAGACCGACTTTCAAATCTCTCTAGTCTAGTCTAGGCATGGACTACACAGTGGGGATGTTGACAGTTCTTAAGATTAGGCTATACCAGCGTTCTCAGTACAATCATCAATATATCGATATCTTTCATATCTGATAAGCAAAAAATCCCCTGTACACAAAAGCATTTTTGAATACTGCTTAGAAAAACAAACAACTTCAGTAAGCCCCTGAGCTGTGTGGCAAGTCTCATGTGTTTAACTTGAAGAGTGAGCTCAGAGACAGGAGACAAAAGAGTGCGGAGAAGAAGATGACCTGTAATAATACGAGTAATACGAGTTAAGGAGAACAGTAAGGTAACTTTTTCATTCCAGCCAAAAGGAAAAGAAATACTTCAATGGACATCAAGTCTGCTTTTACAAGTCTTTTTTACTTAATTTAGAAAACAAAAACTTGCAATTTTTATTTTTAATTAAAAAGGAAAGACTAATAGCAATGGTATAGTTAATGCAATTAACAATATAATTAATATTTACTGTTAATACAAAACATGCTTATATAAGGCTTATTTACTATTATTCGGCTTTTTGTTAAGGAAACACTACACCACAGCAGTAACGTACCATGAAGCCTGTTCTGGGATATATATCGTCTCATGCTTACTGTCTTTAGGAGCAGCACACCTAATGCATTTCAGAGTGAAATCAGGATATGGTAGAAGGCTATATGTCACAGATCGCCAAGGCTGCATCTGTAAAAGGGCTTTGTGAGCAGGCCATGCGTAGCAGCACTCAGGAGAGAGCTCCCTTCTCTTTCACCGTTTTAATGGAAACATTCCATACCACTTACACACATACACTCTGTGCACGAGGTCCAGGTGTAATGTATCTGGAGGATCAGTCTAAATATTTCCTTTCCAGAGGAGCAAGCTATTGTAGAGCAGAAGTGGGGGGGTAACATGGAAATTGTCATAAATCTCCATGGTCTGGTTTAACCTGTAAGAATGCCTTCACTCTCTGTTGTTAAAAACTTGTAAAAGCCTGATTGTGATCCCATCCATAGACTCTAACATCTAGTTGATTCTTCAAAGCAGAGGCCATATGACACATGGTGTTGAGCCTGTCCAGAATGATGTTAACAATCACTGTCCTTACAGGATCAGCTCAGAAAACACCTGCATAGCATGTCAGTCTTTTTTTTTTCCTTTTCCCTGCTCAGGTGCCAACATTTCAGTGCAAGTCTCAAACACACTTTGGAATTTATAGCAGCTGGAAAAAGCTTCAAAAGTACAATAGAAACATGTACTCGTCACCAAAGATGCTCTGAAAGACTTTCATTTTATTTGTTCTGCGTACTTGGAGGCCTGGACTTTATTCACACAAATGTTTTTGACATTCAGGCACCCTCACCCTTTCAGTGTTTTGAAAATAGTGACATATTTCCAACCGTGTCAGCAGCCAAGAACCATTCTAACTGTTGAATCAGTCCTTCAACAAGGAAATGCACTTAGTGCACTGAACCCAGATAAAGCACCGGATTAACTACAGTCATCTCAGCATTGGGAGCGATCTGCCTTATTTACCTTTACCAGGGATGGTTTTGACTCTTTTTCTCACTATTTTGGGTTACATGATTAAGGTACTGATTTGGAAGGGAAAGGCATTTGACAGTAGATCTTGATAGTTGTCTGACTTGACATATTCCAAACATTCAAATTCAAACCCCTGATCCTTGTTTTATCTGGAGAAGCAATGATACATTCCAGTCCATTTTGCAAAACGATTAATCATCAAAAATGCGTGACTCCACTCTGAACTCAGTAATCACTATTTAATGATTTCTCCCATTCTGGGACCATTCTATCCTTCAGAATATGCTAGGCCCTGTTTACATCTGTCATGAAGGTGACCTTTTCCATAAAATGACCAAGGAACAAAAAACACATTAGAATTTGAAGAGATCACAAACAAAGCTTCCAATTCATGTGGTAAAACTGAGCAAGGGTGACAACACTGATAAAGGTTGAAACCAGCCATTGTTGTTGACCTAGAGGGACAGAGAGTTTGTTTTCCGTTGAGGTTGAATGAGAAAAGTGCGTTGTGTTTTGCTCCCATTCTTGAAGCTATGAAGAAAGAGAGTTACAGCTACAAGCGTTGATGTATACCTTAAAAGAAGTAGGCAGATGGCATTGCATATAGTAAAACAGTTTGAAAGAGGTTGAATTAAGAGCAGAATACAGGACAGTGTGAGTAAAAGATAAGACTTGCTAAGATTTGTCATAGGATAACAGGTTGGCCTCGGGCCAGATCTCTCAATTTCAGTTTGTGTCATTACACAGTGGAGATTGTTTGGATTGTGCATGCTCAAAGGAGGATTAGCCTTCGTGAAGATGATCCCACCAAGTGGCTACAATCCCCAGGAACCCACGTTATCCTATTAGCTAGATTTATCACCTGCTGAAATGCTTGAAACCAATGACCACAAATCAAAAGTAGCCCCACGTCACTATGAACAGATCTGACATGTTAGATTCAAAATTAAAATATTTCTGTTTCCGTCAAGGAGTCTCTCTATTAGTCCGCATTAAGTATCAAACGAATGTAACCCCATTGATTATTATACCAGTTGTCTCTTTATTAAACCCGCTGTTCCAATCTTAAATTGTAATGACGCTAAAACAAGTCTATCACTGATGTGCCATATGAGGCAAGGTTATGAACATATCTAGAAACAAAAAACAACCAGCCCTAACAACCAGCGAGACTAAATCCAGCCCACTATAGGCACCGAATGTAATTCATTGATGGAGGATAAAATACAAGGTGTGTCAGACATCTAATTTTATTCTTCAGCGAGGGGAAATCCAAAGCCATCGCCTCAGCGTACGGTCATACTAAAGAGGACATCTTACCTCGGTCTGCCAGAGTGTGTGTTGGCTACTGAGCAGGAAGTGATGACGAACAATAGACACAAACTCGCAATATCCGCGTTCAGTGATTTTTCGATTTAACTCATATAATATTGCGGATTGGCTGTTTTAGTGTAAAGTACATTCAATCTACTATACTTCACCGCTAAAACTATCAGTGAGAACGGATCCTAGAGTATGATAATTATGCTATAGTCGATACCGGGACAATGTGACCACCGCTTCGGGTTATGATAAACCTGACAATATTTAACATGTTCAATTACTTCATAGAAAACTAAAATACAGGACTGCCTGTGTTATACCCTGGGAGAGCCTGGTGAACTACATATGTAAAATATCTGTTCTGGTTTTCTCGATACAATTTTATGGCTAAAGAATTCATCTACCTGTGACATGAACTGCTCTATCGGAATAAACAGCCTGGAACTGCCGTTCAATTGTCGTATGATATGTTAAAGAAGAAAATTTAACTGATCAACGGCCGAGAAAAAGTATACACTGAGTATCTTGTTTCACTTACAAGCAAACATGTATCAGCTGGCCAACCGATGCAAAACGACACCTGATTTTAGCATGTTTTATCAAACAAGTAATCCATTGCATGGTGCCAAAAGCTCAGGAGACACCAATGTCAATGAGTAATTAAACAACTGCTTACCTTACTGAACAGGTTTCCAACTGCCTCTTCTCATCTACAGCAAAACCGTTTTAGAATCCTTAACAATTGGTTGTTTCAGGTGACTGGCAAAAACGCATCCCAGCTCACAAGTCAGCTAGCAAGCCCCCAAGCCTTCAGTAGCCTTACCACTGAGATACCCAGAGACCTGGCTAGCCAAAAAAGCTAGCTGATTAGCTAACGCATTCTTTTACTCACACCAACCCCCTCGAAAGTTGACAAATCGTCATAAGTTTTCTTGGCGGAACAGATTAATTCCCACTGAGCTAAGCACTCTGTTAAATAGTCTTAAAAACCTAAAATCAGCGCCATAAAACGTAGGCGCTACAGGAGTTGAAAACACTTCTAAAAGAAAATTAACAGATATCCAAAATGTCCACAACAGGCAAGGAAATACAAAAGGCGAAAAATGTCCTCCACCGCCGCCAAAGCTCAATTCCCTTTCTTTGAAAGTAAAGCGCCGCGCCCAGATATTCAATGCTGAAACTCCATCATAGCTTCTATCGCTGAAACAAATCCCCAAGCAGCTTCTTGGTTTCAAGTACCTAGTTACATTTACTAAAGAATTCACACATAAACACAAGGGGAAGAAGCAGCCGTCGCAGTCACACGACTGATGTAGCTAACAGTAGTACGCAGTGACGATAGCTGACGCCGTCGGTCAACAAAACGCTTGCAGTATCAACGTGCGCTACACAGTGTGGAGGTGCTAAAACAGAGGTTTGATTGGGTCTGATTGGCCTCAATCTTAGACAAAATAAAGCAGTGCATGATGGATGTGTACCAAGAACCAATGAAAACCATGTATGTTCCGGCACAGCATATAGCATCGCGAACTCTTCCAATATATATTGTGGTAGGAGGGCCAGTTTGCTTCAAAAGGTTTGGTTGGATTTTCTGTATCACTTATTGAAATTTCACGTACTGTATGGTTCTTACGGATTTCCGTCGCTTATTCACATAAACATCAGCTATGGCCAGAGAAAGTGATACTTCGCTTTAGCAGTCATTTACTAGAGATTTATGATGTTCTACTACAGAGAAGTACACTAATAGACGGTATGGCTGTCGATGTGGGCACTCTACCACAAGTCATATATATATACATGGATATATAGATTGAATATGAGCATAATGGAACTGTTATTCACATATCTTCCTAAAGCCGGCAGACCGTTGATGCCATGTTAAAGCAGTTGGGTGTCGTATGGTGCTAGATAACCTGACCATTACAGGGATTCGTTTTTAGCAAGGGGTCCTTCATTTTAAGTTAACTACAATATGTTTATTTATCGACATGAACGTTACACGATAAAGTGAAAATACGTGAGCAGTATTGCTCAGAATGAGAGCCAAACAAGTGGCCTCAAACCTGTGAGTAGTGTCAAAATATCGCTTGGTCGCGGTTGGTCGCCCGATTTTTCTTGTAAAATACCAAGAATATAATTTGATTAGCGACAGATTGTTTAGACAATCATAACAATTACCTAAACTAATTTTATTGCCAGTAATAAGTTTCACTGACTACACATCTGGATCCCAGAGGGTCCAAAGATTTGTTAAGCAATGTTTGTCGCCACCTAGTGAGGAACACACGACTTCTGCAACCGATTTGCCTCTCACGAAAATCTAAATGCTAAAAGTGAGACTGAATTCCAAAAGAGAATTCCAAGTCACAGGAACGTTTGGTCTATTCCTTATTGAGCGAAAACAGAATTTTGGGGATCCTAAAAACCAAAAAGAAAAAAATTATCTTTGACAGGGAAAAGTTCACAGCATTCTTTAATATTTTTCAAGATGCTGGAATGGTTTAAGAGTGTACGAACACTCAAATTATTTTCACATAGAATCTCTTACTGCTGATGTAAAGAACGTGAGGATCGCCGATTTTTTTTAAAATAAAATATGAGCTAACCATACAACCTCTGTTGGTATGATACATTTTTTGATATCGGCCACCATGTAGTTTGTGTAGGTACGACATTCACGTGTTATGTACTTAAATCTTCATTTGAGCTGGTCATTGAATTTCAGGCAATCTTACAGGTTGTAAAGTAAAGAATAGTGTAGACCTACCAAGTATCTGAGACAGGATGAGAACTAAGCCTACAAGCAGGCAGAACAGATTATTACAATTTTGACACCCTTTGAATATCCTTAAAACTTATGCTGACTCAGAGAAATCATTACCAATACATCACAGTTTCATAACAGTAACAGGTCAGCAAATAGGTCAGCGGCTTAAATAAAACATGTTAATGTTATCTGAGCTTCCTTAGCCATTGTTATCTAACTAATGTCAAAAGCAATTTCATTTATGGATAGTTCTTCTGTAACAGACAAAAATGTGTTGACATAACTTCTTATTTTATTTGAAATGACAGAAATTAATTAAAATGATAGATATTCTGATTGAAAATAAGTAAGTCAAAACATGCTCACTTCCTCAAAAGGCTGGTAACCTTCAGTGAGGTAAATCAATATCAGGAAAGTTTAAATGAAATAAATTTTTCCTTTTTCTTTTTACTGTATCTCTATTCAGTCGGGCATTGTACGTCCTGACTTGATCAGCATTGGGGGAAATGGAAAAGGTGCAAACTAATTCTGTATATCAGATTTACGTATACCAGCATTTCCTTACACATCTGATTTGATTCAGCAGGTCTAAGTATCCAGCTCTGGTGCCATGTTAGTGAACAGTTATAGAAAAGCTGTGCTGTTCAGTTAGGTGTCACTTGATCATCATGACAAAATGCCAGATTTATATAATTACTTACATATCAATAAAATTCATTAATAAAATTCATTTTGTACCTAAACGACATATAAGAAATAGAAATCTCTATATAAGACACAAATTTCTTTACAAAACAGAATTTTGTTTAGTCTTTGCTTGTGTCAGTCCTTTACACTGAAAGAAAGCGTCCTGGCGTGGTTCACGGCCCAGGAATGATTTCAGCATATCCATGCCATCTACTGAGCCTCCTGCCTCCAGTATGACCTTTCGGTATTCCATACCCACCTGTAAGCAAAAGCAAGAGACAATGTACATTACGCTAGTATTTCATAGCGCAGAAGTCTTCAATGTTTTTTCAGGCCAAGGACCCCTTGGCTGATAGAGATACGGCAGAGGGGCCTCCTATTACAAATTGTACGAAATTGTGTTGCTTATTAAACCAGGCCGACAGTAATGTATAGGGCAGCCTGTAGTGCCATGTATAAAACCATGTGTTCTTAGGTACAGTTATATTTTGCTAGGATTATATTGTTTCTCAAACCTCTCGAGAGTGTGAATGCCAAAGCAGTCTAATTTAATTGAAAATATCTTAAGAATACAGCAGCACTCCACAGAAGTGTCTGGGTCGATCTAGTGCGTATTCAGGTATGAGGAAGGTATCTGAACTTGAAAATTTGGTGGATTATCTTTTTAATTGCTTAGTGGAAAATTTCATTAAAATTTACCATATAAATGACTATGTAAAAAGGGCCAAATAAGCAGAGCATGAGTGTAACGCTAGCTTAAATGGGTCGGGTCACCACACTAAAATCTGGTGGGTTGCTTGTTTGAATATCCGGAAGGAAACCCAGAGCTGCTGAGTTGGTACTGCAGGGATCTTAGCATTGCTGCTTCTAATGTCTCTGCCCTTCCTGCAGCTGCTGTCACTTTGCTCTTGAGCAAGGTCCTTAATCCTGTTAGTCTTTCCTACCGCTCACCCAGCACGGTCAAATAAGGGTTAAAATATAAAACCTATTCCCACAGATTGTCACCAAAGTTATACATACATGGAGGCACACACAGACTTATTATACATATAATAAAAACACAAACGTGTGTTTGTAAAGCATGTAAAAAGAAGCAGAAAGTATAAGGATAAAAACTGAACAGAGCAGGACCTTAGGGTTCATGATCCCCTCTTTCTTGAAACGGCTGAAGAAGATGTCCATGGAGTAGACTTCACTCCATAGGTAACTATAATACTGCCCATCATAGCCACCAGCCAGATGACTAAAACTGGCCGTCATGTTTGTACCTGTGGAAAAAATTACAGACGTGAATCAAAGTTGTAGACAGATATACATGTAATACTTTTAATACACACAATCTTAGTTCAGATTGTATAGAAAGGTTACATCCCTTTCAATCTCACACCCAATCTTTCATTTTTTTAGGAAAATGAAACAATTTCCAGCCTAGTGGCACAATGCTGTAAACAGAGATGACATCTGTCTTTATAATAACTTGTCAAAACACCTACCAACTCATTAAACTGCAGCAAGTACTGTTTTTTTACCTGGAGTTGCAGGAACACCCAGTATATGTTTACAGAGTCTGGCAAACTCTGCTGCACTATCAGCACTGGCCTGTGTGTGGAGTGATTGGTCCACTCTACTAAGCACTATCTGTCTGAGGTTCATTAGACCTGAAAGCAGCAGAGATATTAGACAGATGAAGAAAATTCAGGCTCAAAACATCTATAGCAGAAGTACAGCAGATCCTCTTTGACTGTATGCAATTACACAACTAAATAAAACAATCAGTAATCCTATGCTTGGTAGGATTATTGCAATAGAAATTCTGCACAAAAAACAATAGACAATCACAGGAAATGACAGGAAATGTAAACATTAAATTAAAATATATAACATAATATTTTATTGGCATATCTATCAGTCTATTCCTAATTACATGTCTTGAGATGTTGATGGTGACTTTTTCATAGTTTGTAACAGGAGGCAATGGATGGTGAAGACTGACCAGTATTGGCCACTCTGGAGGCAATAAGCTTATCCAGTAGGCTCTTTGGAATAGGACTTCCATCTTTGTAGTGCCGCGACATCCTACGCAGAGGTTCTCTCTCCCACACCCAGTTCTCCAGCATCTGAGATGGCACCTCCACAAAATCTGTCTCTACCAGAGTCCCACTGAACTCTGCATAGTGCGTCTGGATAGCATAGATTTACATGTTAACATGCCAAAGTAAACATGGGCCTCATATCTCTAGTATTAGTTACAAATCTCAGAAGACTAACCCTAGAGCAGAGCTCATGCATGACATGGCCAAACTCATGGAAGAAGGTCTCCACTTCGTGGTGCTGCAGAAGAGAAGGCCAGCTGCCTGTGGGTTTGGTGAAATTAGCTACCATGGCTGCCACTGGCAGCCTACGTTTCCCATCAGGACCCAGGCAGCCTGGTTGGAGCCCAAAGCACGCAGCATGTCCATACTTGCCCTCCCTGAGAGACAGGACAGCACTTTAAAAAATGATGAATCTTAGGAATTTACCTTTTATTATCTCTAAAACATATAAAGCCAAGATAATAGCTTGAAAAATATTTATGGAAAAACACTTCATATATTATCTTTAAAAAGGCTGCTGTAAAAGACCATGAAACTACATATCATGTCTACCTGGGATGTAAATCAAGGTAAAACTGTCCAATCTCCTCCCCTGTGGCATGATCCAATACAGAGTAAAGTTTGACGCTGTCATGCCAGACATGAGCATCGTGCACCTGTTGGAAAGTGAGGCCCAGCAGGTCCTGATAGATGCTAAGGAGGCCTTCAGTCACCACCTCCAGTGGAAAGTACTCAATCAGTTTGTCCTTGTCCACAGCAAACTTCACTTGCTCCACCTGGTTCATGTAGTACGGCATGTCCCAGGCATGGATCTGTCCATCAAATTCTAAGCCCCTCCTCTGGCACTCAGCATGCTTGAGTGACAGCAGGTACTGCCGTTCCTTGAGACCCACTGGTTTCAATTTCTCATAGAACTCATCTGGCAGACATGGAGTTAAAAGCACGACACCAAAGATTGTCATCACTCACAAAATCCTCTGTTGTGTAGAATGAGGGTTTATTAGATACTTTAAGATTTATTTTTAGAATTAAGGTAACTCTTTATAGCAACACATTAAACATTAAAAGCCTAAAATTTGTAATAAAAACCCTCATTGGCCTTTGTAACAGTCTTGTCAGCATATGTAATTGCTGAATCAAAGCAAGCTGTTGCAATACCGATATGACACTATCTTAAAAGCTGTGCAATTACAGTGAAGTACACATTCGGCCTCTTTCATAAATGGCATACCTAAAAATTTTGCTACATTGGTTGAGGTCTTGGCCATATTCATTTCAAGCACATAATCAGCATGGTTTCTAAACCCCAAAGCCTTTGCCATTCGTCCTCGCAATTCAATCAACTGTTCCAGAATCCCTGTGTTTTCCTACAGACAAAAGACAGAACTATAACTTTACTATAAATGTACAAGGTGGGAAAACCGTCAAGAGTTCAGTGTCACTACAGTAAAGAAACACAGTTCACTGGTGCAATATTTTGTCCACAGATTAATATTTGCAAATATGACTGATATATCAACAATATGTCATCTTAACGTAAATCAGAAAAGACTCATGACAAAAACACACTGCTGTACTGAGTGCAATTCTCTGGAACTATCATATATGAGGAAAATACAGGCACAGAGTGTCGGGAGATGTTCATACCACTTACCTCCTTACACCTGCTATGGAAAGCTTTCTCCATCTTCTTCCGTGTCTCTGGGACATGACACCTCTTCATCAATGGGTAATAGTGAGGGTATGCTAGGGTCACTCGATAATGGCCATTTTCTGTTTTCTCTAAACCATTTAAGTAGCTCTGTGCAAGACCACCTAATGTGTTGAACCACAAAAGAGAAAAGGAAAAGAGAAAACATTGATGCTCTATGGGTCTTTTAAAATATGCTGTCTTCATTTTTCTAATGTATTTTTGAAGCACTTGGAACTGCATTTCATGTATGAAATATACAAAAACTGTGTTTTAGACATGAAGACAACACTACTACTACTATTACCACTGATAATAACAACAACAACAACAACAATAATAATAATAAACATACCTAGCTCCTCTTTAGAGAAAATTAGAGTTGTATTATCTTCATTCAAATTTTTATTGAAATCAATGCAAAGTTTGCTGATTTGTTTGGAGACTGATTTGATTTCCTAGATAAAAAAAATAAAAGCACACAGACAAATAGCACATAGCATGACCCAAATTCTAACATGACATATTCAATGGTTTAAGATAAACAGAAAAGAAGAATGATCACTTACAGGTACAATATGTCATATTTCAGACATTAATTTTGAAACATTTTAGACCTGATATAAAATGTAGCCAGCTCATCAGATATGATCATACGCACTTCCTGCACACTTTTGGGCAAGTGCAGTCCATTCCGTTTCCCCAGTTTAATAAGTCGTTCTATAAATCTTTTGGACTCTGGTAAAAGGTCACACTGTTCCTTTTCCTACAAAGGAAAGTTCAGATTACTTCTCACTTTGAATAGCACAGCCTACAATGTTAATGCCTGAGTTATTGCTACTGCAGATATGGATACTGGTCCCACAAAGTCCTCTTTAGGAAAGACAGTTGGCAGAGATTTGGTTAGGGTTCAGATCTGTTCCCTCTGCCCAAAGCTGGAGCTGTGCCAAAGTCACACAATCCCCAAGACAGTTTTTAGAACTTCCTGAAGTTTAGCGACAGAGAAATTTTCATCTGAGCTCACAAATAGCAGTGAGTGAAGTAGCAGTGCCATAAATAATAACAGCTCAATTATAGAGGCAGTAAATACTCGGGAAAGATGGCCATCCTGCCATCTTTGCCCAATACTGGCAATGAAACAAGACAGCAAAACAGATGGATGATATCTCTCAATTTGTAAGAACACTTTGGCTACACAGTCACAAAACTGGTGTGACAAACCCACCCTTTCAATAGCCCAACACAACTTAAAAAGATTATTTTGTGAATTGTTCAAGTTCTGTGAAATATGATGATAAGACGAGAAGTTTTCTAAGATTTACCTGCAGAGCTAGAAGTCTCTTAAACACATCTTCTCTCATACTCATTTCCACATCAAAATCAGCCAGATGCTTATCTGCTTCTGTGCTGGCTGACCTCACCTCTTTACATGTTGATACAAACTGCGGAAAATCCAGCATATGACGTGACGCTGAAAAACACAAGGAGCTTCAATAAGACTTTTTCCATATGACTGCTTAGTACGAAAACGATAATTCTGTCAGTTTGACAATTCTGTCAATACTCACAGGCATAATCTAATTTTGCATTTGCTAAAGGTTTGAGTGTGTTCTCAAACGAAACTCTCTCAATATCCAGTGATCCAACTAAATCATAGATTTGCTTGACTCTTCGGATCAAATTCTCAGTCCTTTCCTTGATTTCTTCTGGTGTTAAATCCCATCTGAGCGTGTTCCTGTTGTCCACCGAGCCGGAGCAGTTTTGGGCAGAAAGAATGATCCCGTTTTGAAGCGTCATCCTCAACCTTGTTCCTGAATGGAGGGCACTGGGGGGAGCCAGATATGAGGAGTAAACTCAGTTTAATAAACGATACTAAAGTACACATGCATTAATCGAAAAGATCATGTTAATTAAGGAGCTAACAATAATTTAAAAATGTAACGTTAACCATTCAGGATTAAAACGATCTTAAAAACATGCGCTACAATAAAAAGTGCAAATGACAGGCAAAGGCATAATCCTTATTGCTATGCTTTTTAAACATCTACTAAGCCGTAAACCAAAGAAACCCGACAGTTCTATCAGATATTAACGGGGATTCTTATGCAAACAAATAATAAATTCTTGAAAGCAGTATCCAAGGGTCAGTAACTCGAGCCCCCTAAATGGGCACGTGCTGCGAATTTTTTCCGTGCTAACGACGGACCTTCAGCAAGCCAGCTGTTCTCATGACCGTCAAAGCATTGCAACGTTAACCTGATACGTCCATGCACCTTAAAATAATTCACATATGGCAATCAGATAACTGCCTTTTGATAAGTTGCCACGATGATTTGGCTTCCAACATAGTCATGCGTCAACAGAAGTAGCAGACTGCAATATAACAATAATAATTCATAAGAGCGCTATCAACTGTCCAAATGGTATGTTACATTAAATGGAAATCTCCAAATGATAAGTTACAATCCGTCTCTGCAGAACATGTTGGTGTCCTCCCCGTCCTTTGGCAGTCCATCAGCCTGAGGATGAAATTATATAAAATGTTTTACAGTGGACGTTTATTTCACTCTACCTGTCCCCGCCGCGGCGCGCTAATATGCCAATGAGAAACATTGCATGCCACGAATTTCATGCGTTTAGCGTGCAAAGCAGAAGTCCTCCTAGTATCCTTACAGTTTGACAGCTCCGCTCCCGTTATTGAACTGATCTACTTCCGTTTCGAACGCGCAGGCGCTTAAGAAACCATCAATCTGAGAAGTTTTCATGACGCTGTGGCAGGGTCTTCTGGTAAATCGCTCAGGTAGGTGGGCGGGGGCGCTTGTGGCATCTTCGTAAACAATAATGTTTTTGATTATTTGCAGTGCGGTAGTTAAGATGAGGACAATGCCGTAAATCTATTTTTGTGTACCCCCTTGTTCATGTGGTATAACGATGATGAGAGTGTCAGCCATTGTGCAGCCATCTGCAGAAGCGTCCGTGGAAATCACAGAAAAATAACGTATGTGTTGTCCTACAGTCAAGAGGCACAGACGCTTCAAGTATCATGGTCGACGTGCCATTTACCTTTCATGCATCAATGGACATAGAGTCGCGTTGAGGAGAATGGAACCTCAACTCCCTTGTTACCATTACATCACATAACTGCATCACATCACATGTAAAATGATTATGTGGCTTTGTTACCTACGGACATTTCGATAGCTCTCAAGACGAACCCGAAAAAATAATAAACCAGCAACATCGTCGAAATAAGCAATGTGATGCACAGTTTCTCAGGTCAGGTTTATGGGTGTGCTGTGCAGTGTACACAGGTTATATTTATTGTAAATTATAGCTGTGTTATTTCTGTAATAAGTTTTTGGCAGACTGTCTACGCTATAGGCTGAAGCTTAGTAATGCAACAAGAAGCTGCATACTGTATATTTGGTAATGTGCTTGTCTGGGTCACATTAACTCCTTAGAGTGTTGTACTGTTGCCAGTTAGGTCTTTTAATATGCGGGGAAAGTTTGGCAAAGCCTCTATGGGTGTAGGGCTGCAGCAGACTTTTGAGAAAAAATTAGGCTGTATTTAAAGCGCTAAAGGACAACGCAACACAAAACACTTAAGAAATCATTTCAGCATCCTCTTTACAATAGGATAAATAACATGAGATTTATATGGATAAAACAGATATTACAGAATTGGTAGTTGTTTACTTCTAAATAAAGTTGTAATGATTTCATTGCTCTGTGGAGCAAGTTGTCATGAAGTTGAATAATACACCTGAGTCCTACATTTTCAGTAGCACAGTACACTTAGGAAGTATTACAATGTGCCATCTTTATATCTTCATCTCCTCTTGAATGTATCTGCAGATTTCATATTCTCCTCTGTTCCACTCAGTGTTTTGACAGGGAGAAAATGGCAGTGGAAAAGAGATTGGCATTCTCAATAGTGCAGTTCCTCAGAGATCAAACACACAGTGGCTTGCTGAATTCAGATGAACAGGAAAGCCTCGAGGGTAGGTCAGCTCTCTGTTTAAAACATTTATTGTCACAAGCTCTTTTTTCTTTGTTGTTTGAGAATTTGATCGCTTTTGATTTTAAGCTGCTGCATGAACGTATGACAAAACCACGTAGATTCAACTATGCAATGTCAGTTCACTTAACAACCCGGCTGTAGTGGCGAGAGTGTTACTGCATGCATGGCAGACACAATTATTTTCATTGTTTGTCTAAAACCTCCATGATCATTTCCCCTCTCTGCCCTCCAGTTGCCATACAATGTTTGGAGACCACTTTCAAGATCACTTCCAGTGACTGTCATCTTGCAGCTCCTCAGCCGTTAACAGAGATATTCCTTAACTCTCTTCTAAAGGTGACAGATTATTTCACACATCTCACCATTTTTAAATGCCCCCCTAAAATAATATTTTACGTAACATGAACACATAGGGCAGGTCTCCAAGATAGGGATTAAGCTGTTATTCATAGACAGGTTTATTCTATTCATGCGCAGGAAAAGCAGCCAGAGTCTCTGTTACAACTTGTGATCACTAAGACCAAGTGTGAATATAACGTAAAAGCTGAATAAATAATGTCCATGGTCCAATTATCCATTGTGTTATTTTTCCATTCAGTTGGTATGGCATAAGTTTTGGGGAGAAGCCAAGTGGTTTCACAAATACAGCAAAGCTGCATCTAAAAGCCTTGAATTGATTGGTCTGCTAAACATCTAACTGGTCTAGATATAGCCTCTCAGATTTACTCAAGGATGATTTTAGCAACACTAGGAGTAAACGAATGCAATGTTTAACCTTAGAATAATACTGTTAGTTAATGAAGACTTAGTTAGTGACTTGGACTGTTCCATTTAAGACCAATGACAGGGCCTAGTGAGATAACAGAAGGACACAGGAAACCTGTTTAATTATTTTGGGCATGATCCTCTCTCTGCCTCTGGGTTTTTCTGTGTTTCCTCCTCTGAATTCACAAAACTTATCCATTTCAGCTATAGTGAGCACCTCTAGGCCAGTGCCATTTTTAACATAGTCAAGGACTTAACAGTCAAAAGTAACTAATTTTTATATGTGTTTCAAAAAGCCACTTTTTAAGATATTATTGACTAATGTAGGTTGATGGTCACTGCTGGCCTAATTTATACTCTCTTTGGAAAACAAATTCGTAAATGACCAATTATAAATTGTTTATTATGTCTTACCAAACTCTCTCTCACACTTTTGAATCAAATTGACATTTTCAGAATGATAGGCCTAATGTAACCTTGCCAGAGTCTTCTCCATCTCCAGAAGACATAGAACGAGCAGAGCAGCTAAAAAACGAAGGTATTTGTTGTTTAAGATAGTACATATTAGGATTATGTAGTTATGTATGTTTGACACAAAAACTTAAGGTGAACTTTAACATAGATTGTAGTGTTTTTATTTCATGAATAATTGTGGCTAAGACATTGCATATGTATTGCTATCTTGTAAATGCTTAAGAATGTCTTGATCAGATGTAAACACAATGCCTTATACAGGCTTGATTTACAGGCTTTTGCTACGATTAACAGTTGAATTGAACAGTAACCAACCAATTCTTCATCACCAGGGAACAATCATATGAAGGAGGAGAATTACAGCTGTGCTGTAGACTGCTATTCAAAAGCCATTGATCTGGACCAAAGGAATGCTGTCTACTACTGCAACAGGTAGAAGGAACCCCAAGGCATTCTGATTTGCACATAGTCATCTCATTTAAAAGACCTGTAAAGAATTGTGATTTTCTGGTCTTTTCAAACTGTTTGTGTTGGTTTCTGTAGGGCTGCAGCACATAGTAAACTAGGTAACTACACAGAGGCCACAAGTGATTGTGAACGGGCAATAGCCATTGACCCCACATACAGTAAGGCCTATGGAAGAATGGGGTAAGATGTTGTTATGACATGATTATTGCAAGATTTCATTTACTTAAATTATACCCAGTTGAACAGAGCATACGTAATTTAATAATATGTCATATGTGTGTGTAATATGTAATTCTAGATTTTAAAATATGTACTATAAAAATATGTCATATAAGACAAACCATAGTCCCATGTGAAAACAGTGTCAACATGAGGTGGGAGGTACATTTCATTAGAGTGTTTTGTATTATTTTATAATTATTAGTTATTTTAATTTTTAAATGTTGTTTCCAGATTGGCTTTAACCTCTATGAGTAAGTATCCAGATGCGATATCATACTTTAAGAAGGCACTCGTTCTAGATCCAGAGAATGAAACCTACAAATCCAACCTGAAAATTGCTGAGCAGAAGCAAAAAGAAGCAGCCAGCCCCGTGAGTAAAGTTAATACTGAATATATTAGCATAGTTAAAGCCACCCTCAGTAAATTAAGTTAAGTAAATTAAGTTTCAATTTAATACATGACTGTTGTTTTTTTCACATACATGTACATCTACATGTATACATGTGCAGGAATTTACATTCTTATACCCTCAGCAAATGCTCACAGCATATCGACACATTCATGCAAGGTCCAGGCATTAAGAGAATACAGAGGTCCATTTTTTACATGTTAACTGATTCACTAGAGACACTTTCTAACGCTAAGTATGCTGAAGTATGCGGCTGGATATTATTCTCTTACAGACAGCCACCGGCCTTGGCTTTGACATGGCCAGTCTCATCAATAACCCTGCCTTCATTAGCATGGTAAGCGGTATAAGCTCATATGAGCCATTCCTCTTTTATGGTTTTTATGATGTGTTATAAATTAACTCTCTGTGTGGTGAGCCAATGTGGAATTCCACTCGTGCCATTGTTAAAGGTCCAGTCCTTTTCATCAGTCGAGCCTAGTTTAATAACCTCTGGCAGGTGGGGCAGCTGACAGGGAAAGCCTGAGTTTTAACATATGTTTTAGTCTGAGAATCAGCGTAAGAGAATAGATTGTACGAAAAACTTGTGTTAAATGCGGTATGCGGAGAACGGATTTATTGTCAATTGGCTTTCGACGTGATCTGCACGGTCTTAGGAATTGTCACGACAGAAACAGTTTGTTCGTTTAACATAATACTGCATTGGCTCGCCTTAATCATGAATCACGGCTTCACAACACAGTGGCAGATTTTCTGCTTTTTGTAGCTAGAAATTTGGCACTACTGTCCTACCATCTTCCTCGAAGCATTAGTAAGATAAATATTTAATAGAGCCATCTTGACCTGATATTAACTCCGTGTTCCAGTTATGTAAAATACGTTCTGTTTGACTGAGGCCAGTTCTCGTTGCTCACCGGGTAAAATTTCCTTCAAGCCTTGCATGTCAATGCATTACCCAGAGCAACATATCCTATGCCGCCAAGAGCCACAGGACATGGAAAAACGTGGTCCCATTTACTGTAGTCGGATACTGTAACTGTCATCTGAGCTTTAATAAGTTTACACTGCAGAAACGCCAAGTCTGAATTCACTTTCACATTCCTGCTTTTGCTCACAGGCAGCCAGTGTGATGCAGAACCAACAGGTGCAACAACTGTAAGTGTGCATCTTAAGGTGGGGTAATTCAGCACGTACCGTGTAAAAAAAAACCAACAAAAAAAAAAACGTGCCGCAAGACAAAAAATGCTGCAGGGCCTTTTTGGATTTTACTGAACTTGTGTGCAATGATTTTTTTAAAGAACACCTCTCCAACCACAACTTGAATAAACTTTAAAAGGTTATGCAGCAGATAACCTTGGAATTCTTATCTGGATAGTACAGATTTTACATTGTATGTAGAGTATTTGTTAGGTATGAAGGGAGTAAACGCTCTCTCACGCTCCTTTTGGACAGCATGTCAGGAATGATGTCTAATGCAGTCGGCGGACCGGCAGCAGGAGTGGGAGGACTGTCAGACATATCCAGCCTGATTGAAGCGTGAGCATTGCCGTTTTTCTTGCGAATCAAACTTTTAGGACACAATCTTTACACTGAATTACTATTACTATTTTTTATTAATTCTCATATATGTTAGATAATGTCTGTTGTATGTAGTTCAGAACATGTATTTACACATCAGATGCTTATATATAGATGCGTGCCTATAAAAATCCTGTGGATCGTTTGTGCCTGGGGTCTCTGAACATAATCTGCTGGAACGTTATCATTTTGTGTTGCAGTGGTCAGCAGTTCGCCCAGCAGATCCAGCAGCAGAATCCAGAGCTGATAGAGCAGCTGAGGAACCACATCCGTAGCCGCTCTTTCAGCGGCAGTGCAGAGGAGCACTCATGATCCACACAGGTGGAAAATAATAACACACTCATTACATGTTTACTTCTTATGCTTGCTCAATACGGATGATGTAGATGGAGCTTTTCCTGACCCAGACCAAATGCAAGAAAAACAGAGAACAGAATGATTTTCAGTTTTCAGCAAACTCCAAAAAGATATTTTGTCCAGTATATTTTCGTCATAACCTCACTGTCCATCATTCGCACACTTTGAGCAGAGATCACTTTAACCTTATGGCTAGCTTCTCAGCGACGGACTGAAAGAGATCATTCCTTTCTGTAGGTCTGTGAGATTAGTCGCGTGGGAGGTGGAGGAGGTGAATGCAGTCTGTACACCCATTCTCTCTAAGTCTGACCACTGGCTGAATTGGAGTGAGGAGATGGAGATGGGGAAAAAATGGCACTTTACTGTGACTACTAGGGCTTCACGAAGGAGAAAGAGGCAGAGGAAAGGGCATCAAACATTTTAGAAACCAAACTTGTCCAGAGCAAATGATAATCATGCCTAACCTAGGGTCTCTTTGTTGTAGTGATGTGTAAATTATGTCTTCTTCTCATGACTGTAGCTATGACACACATCAGGTTTTTCTTCTTGTCTACTGATGATTTTTAATTTTTTGTGCCTATTGGTTAATATTAACGGTGGGTCAGGTTTCTAGTCCGTAGGACTTGATTTCTAGAGAGTTAACACATTCTCTAGCCTTAGTTTACGGTGCCGTCTGTTCGTTTTGGGAACACTGGTGTGATAAGTATCACTCTCCATATCTGTGGATAGCAGGACCATTCCTAACCCACTCATCTATTTCTTTATCTCTAACAAGAACTAAATAATGTTGCTAGATTGAACACTCAAGATGAACTGATTCATGATGTCAGCCTTGTTTGTTGCATTATTTATATGCATGCCCCTTAATCTGATATTTGTTATCAGGTAACTAAGTTAAGCTTAAAGCATATGCTTGTAAAAACACAGAGCTGTATAATGTTTTGTCACTAAACTATGCTAATAAAGTTGTCTTGAAGTCATTTATGACTGCCTATTTTTGCACACTAGCATTTAATACAGTTTCTCATTACAGTTTATTTGACTGGAAGGCTTACAACACTGTTTCATTTGTATGAACATTTAATATGACCACAGACACATAACTGACACAAGACTGATGAGTGAGATTTAAGTCCGAGATGTAACCTGTTGAGAAAAAAATAATTTATTATTTACTAAAGCTCTGTTACACGTTACAGCAATCGAGCAGAATCAGACATGAAGTAAACCAAAATCATATGCTTACATATTTTATTCACATGTACAGACATTTAAAATCATGATCAGGATTTTAAAAATGACATTTTTTTTTTTTAAAACATGATCAGTTCATAGTGGATTAGTAAAAGACGAAAGAGGTGCACAGCGATGAAGGGTTGGTCCTTTACGATGCTGAGTGTACTTTGATGTTTAACTCTCTGGGTTTATGTAAGGGCACACCACACAAACTTGGGCGATGTCATCATACTCATATGTCCGTTTCAGAAACGTATCTGTCAGTCGGAGTCCAGAAATACTCTGGAATCAGAGAGCAAGGAAAATAAAACACGATACTCAGTTCACAGTCAAGTACCAAGGAGGGCACATAAATATTTTAACACCTCCAGCATGATATAAAATTTTAAATATCTGGAAGAAAGAAAACATCACTGAAATTTTCAAACCCCTTATTTGAATACTGGAGTTGAAAAGAAAAAAAAAAGAGAATCTAGTTCTGCACTTACTTGTAAACCCTGAACAGAAGACAAGAGTTTGAGAGGAATGGAGAGTGAGGCACCAGGGCTGAGTTTGCCCATCTGTCGGCCTGAGACGCCACACCAGTGTATGGACCTGGTGTTACACATCTCCAGAACCAGATCCATGGTCCTCTCGCTGGGAAGGAAACACACAAAGAAGGAGGTTAACTGGAAAGAATATCACTCTGGAAATCTGTGTTCATGAGAACACTTTCCCTCACCTGCAATTAGTGATTTTACAGGTGATGTCAAAAGGTTCTTCTATGTTGACAGTGTCTGGAATGAGCTCCAGAGAAAGCCTGACGTCTCCATACCCAGGGGCCTGGCATAAATTAGAAATGGTAACTCAGTACAGTGGTGTACGTGATGGCATTCTCATTGTTTAAACATCAGTTAAGAATATGCCTGGGGTCAGATAGGGAAAAGGCAAAAATAATGCCTAATACTATCTTAGAACTACTACTACTACCACAGAGCATTAATGTAAGGGATTAGAACAACAGAGTACAATATAACAATTTAATAGCGCTTTCTTTTCTGTATTCTGTATGTTTTGCCTAACACCTGCTAAAATGATGAAATTGAGTCCATTAGCATACCATTCTCTGAAGCTGACTGGTCTGCAGTCGTCCTCTCTCCCCAAGATTAGTCTTCCAAACAATGTCTAGTTTCCCAATGACCGTCACCCCTTTAATGACTCCAGCCTTCTCAGCAAACTCAGGCTTGGGTTTCAGGCAATACAAATACTGCCGTGTGTCCATGGGCTGGAGATAAGACATCTTCCCAAACGTCGACTCACTGTAGGGAAAGCAAGAGCAGGTGTCTAGACATCCCGTGAAGAGAAGCCACAGGCTTTGTCAAAAAGCGCAGCTAAAAGACACAATACACAACTAAAAATGGCCCAGTATAACAGCTCTGTTGATATCGATTCCTGTTATCCACCCATTAAGATGATTTAAACAATGATGACACATTTCGTTAGAGTAAGTGTGGACTGCGTGATGGACTGGCAGTTGTACTGGATGGATTTTACCCTTGTCCCCCTGAGGCCACTGTGTTGAGCTCTGTGACACTGTACATTATGGATGGCTCCAGAGACACTTTCTCCATGAACATGGGAGAGGTTGTGATGTTCTGGATCTGTGCTTCTAGGAACACTTCATCTGTCTGTAAAGTTAAAGCTTGAGGTTAACCACCGGTCCGTGATACGTTACGTAACATTAGATCACTCGGCATTAGCCAACTGAGCAGGACTACTTCAAGACACTGCTGCTGACAGATTTTGAATGTCACCTTTACTCTATTCAAATAAAAAGCCGTCAGGACGTTAGAATTGCAATACATAACAAAAAGATGAGGTACATATCTATTTGAAAACAGGGTAGGACATTGAAATCAAGCACCAGAGCTAAACAAAGTAGTTACTGCTCAGTTTGTCTCCAGACAGCAGATTAGTTCTGCATTGAATAGGCAAAAAGAGTTGGGATTAGTTCATGCCTGCAATTCAAAAAAAGGTCTAGAGATTAACTGAGGAACAACAGAACCTTTCTGGCAGAACCAGAGTGTTATTGTTTTAGCCCAGAGCAGTTCCCATGCCAAGCACAATCAACCAATATCAGACCAGAACCAATGATTACACAGTCCAGTTCACTACTACTTAAAAACTGATCATTGCTGGATTATTTCCTACTACACAATCTCAATACAAAAGTATTAGATGCTGACAGTGTAATGGTAGGTCCCCTTAATTTTCGCCTTTTTGATCACTAACATAAGAAATTGTAATAACCCAAAGAAATGGGGCTCTTAAAAAGCTTTTGCTATTTGCTTGTGTAATCTTAGACAACAATATTGATTAAATATCCCATGCTTGATCAATCAAATTCCAAAATTTTGATTTAAACAACTTACTTTTCCCTTACTTTCCATTACAGTTCAATGACAGTTTAACTGATGTCAAGCCCCGCCCCCAGCAATTCAGCCCTGGCCCAGCCTCCCTCATTTTGCTTGATATATATGATGAGTCAGCAAGAGAGCAAAAGCATCAATGGGAAATGAGAGCAGGGGAAAACAGTGAAAAAAGCATTTCTTAAAAACTGCCCCCCCCCTCCCCATGGATACATAACCCCGCTGTCTTGTGAGATAGAACAGCTCTTCCTTTCCAACATTCAAATGTTTGACATGCTTTTTCATGGTTTTCCCTTGGCTTTTGTTGTATTGGCTCCAAAGAGAAAAGAAACAGTATGCTTCAAAAATGGGCAAGGACTTCAGCAATGAGAATGGAAAAACAATTACCACAGAACTGAGGTCACTCTAATGGAGAAAATAAAAGACAAAATCATTAGAAATGTGAGGGTTACATGCATAAGAAAATGACAACGCCTTTATTTCATCCTCAAGCCACATAAGCTAATGAGATGGCTGATTAAAACTAATGAAAATGCTGATAAAGACAAAAACAAGCTGCAAAATGAGCTGCAAAAGAAAATTCTAACCGCAAAATGAAAAAAAGACACAGAGTTGAAGTCAGCTCTTTTTAAATTCATTCAGTTCAACAAATTCATGACAATCAAATTCAATCCCATCAAATCTTTCAAAAATGAGCTGACCACAACCACTCGTCAATATAACAACACACAAGTATGTACCCGGCACAAAATTGTAAAAGAGGACTTTATCGACGAGTTGGTAAGTTAATATTTGCATGAGGTAACAAGGCTTAAGAGAAAAAGCAAGGACAAATACTAATAGACTGATTAAGTCTATTTCCAAAGAACCATTTTCCTGAGTCAAGCTAGTATTTAATGTTATTATATTCACTCAAAAACAGGCAATAATGGAGATATAAGTAGGTTCAGAGACATGACGTAAATTCATATTCTGATGCAAAAGGAGCACAAGCTGGGTGAAAGGAAGGAAAAACACAGATAGAACTGACAGTTTTACCTGAGGGGCAAACTTACCTCAGCATTGTAAAACTTTGTCTTTACATCCAGAGGCTTGAGAACCTGGTTTAAAATAGAGTTTAAGCTGAAGGATGAGGTGAAATCAGATTCCTCTTCCGCTAAATCCATATTAAAAGGACAACAAATTCCAAGAGACAGTACCAAAAATAGCCTCTGTATTAATAACCAAATCAATGTGTATGTTAACATCCAAGACCATAATGGTCATATGCGCTATTGTCATAGTATCCTGTGGTCAAAAACAGTGCTGCTGGATGAGATTTCTTTCAGCAACTCTGGTCTAAAGGAGAGTTGAAGAGAGCAGCCCATGAAACCACACTCAGGTTAGAATATGAAGCTTAAGTGTTAATTGCCTTGCTCTGTGTCAAGTATTTGCTAAATTGTTTAGGAATAATATTTTCTTTTCCACAACATCTTCTGAGAAAATTTCATTTTATTTGAAAGCATTTAACTGATAACATATGTTAACTGAAATGAACTCACCTGAAATTTGAAAAACTTCCTAAAGTACAACTTCTCCCCGGACTGAGTGGTGTAGCTGACAGCACAAACCAAGCTAGATTGAACAGATAAATGATGAGAACAACAGGGAAATTTCATCATTTTTCCCTCATATCAGTGATATTTACTCCACAGTTCTCTGAAACATCAGTCTGTACAAATACACTCGACTACACGTGACCAGGGTCACGAGGTTTTGTGAGGGTCAGTTCTGGTTCAGTGAAAGAAGGAAATTCTCAGAGTACATGAAAGCAAAGCCTACATGTGAGTTCCAATTTCTTTGACTTCATGGTGTATGACGTCATCAATGCAGCACTCTGGTTTGAGTTCTGACACTGCCGAGTTTGATGCTGACAGGTTTAATCTCTGAGAGCTGGTCTGGAGATCTGCCTGCAGACGGAAGCACCCACAAGAATACCAATCTGAGAGAAAAGAAAACTGCAGGAATAAAAACATGAAAGAAATGACAGCTCAGCAAAAACTGCATGGAGTGCTCTCCCATGCCAAGCCATTACCTTTACAAGGATATCTTTGACCACTTGATTGCTGTCGTTGTGCACGCTAATGTAACTTGAGAAGGTCTCACCCAGGAAAATATTTCTGTATGGGAAAATAGCAGCGTACATACATCAGGTCGCTGAAACACTCGTAGACTCATAAACAGGATGACATGGCTGAACACTAAGGCTGTGCTTAGGGATGTTGCCCATCGCGACCCATTAAATATAGAATTATTCTGTACAAGCAACCGAACGTTTCTACTCATCAATTTATGAGTTAAATTTTTAATTAAGTTAAACATGTTTTACTAAATCAATTATTATTTATTTTAGTAAAACATTATTCCAGCTGTACAACCTGTATCTACATCATTGATCATTCAATGTCCAGCTTGATGAGAATAAGTATCTGAGATTTGAAGGGTATATCAATTTTTTCAAATTTGTTTTCTATTATTTACCCAAAATTCTGAGGTAGTGTAAGCATTTCTCCAAGCATGAGTGTCTCAGCTCCCTTTATGGTAGATGGATCCTCCTTCATAAGTTTACTAAACAAATCCCCTGTGAACACATGTGTGGAGTTGAAGTTGAGAAAATCACACCTACACACAAAGCAAAGGAAATGTAGAAATCTTCTATTTAAATATCTGGCCTGAATTTCAGGGATATGCAGCATTTTAGCAACTCACAGGCACTCTGTGTTAGTGAGGTACAATTCAGTGTAAGAATTTTCTTAAGAAACTTAATAGGACACTGAAAATGTATTTGAGTCTCCGCATTCGGAGAACTTATGAAGTACTATGGTTTTAAATACTTTATTTACTGAGTAGTGTTTTTAAAGCATACGTCTCATACCAAAGTCATCTGATATCTACTCGAAACTGAAGTGTTTGTCAAATTACACCCGAAACGCTTTTTTGTCCAGAATCAATAAATTGGTACTTGACCAGATTGAACTCAAGTAAAGGGTAGGCATGATATAGTGACCATTCAAAATCTAGTCTATGTCTTTCAAAGGATCATATTCTCATCCTCTTGATTTACTCATACAATATGATCCCATTTCATGAGGGCCCTAATATAAATAGAGGTCCTACACAGAAGTGTCATAGTGACATATTACAACAGTGTGGCAGAGTTAGTGGCCTGTGATCATATTTCAGTGCCGTTAGATGCCACCATAAGGGAAAACAAACATGATAAATTCCTGCTAATTCTGGAGACTATATTTGAGTGCTGGGTCATACCATGAATCGTATAGTACCTCTGCTAATAGGCTTTTCAAATATGATACGACCAAGATCACATTCACAGAAAGAACGAAAACATCCTCGTTAACGATGATGCAAAGGGGCAAGCTACTTCAAGTCCACTTTTAACCAACACTAACATTAATAATACAGTGCCCATCACAATTATTGGCACCCCTGGTAAAGATGAGTACAAAAGATCATAAAAAATTCACCTTTTGGTGAATTAGCTTAATGTCCCACTAAAAATACGAGACCAATTCAGCCTTTGATTGAAGTGAAGTCATTCCGAGAGAGAAAAAAACCCTCATTGAGAAATAATTATGTTTAACAAAACTATGTGTGGCACAATTATTGGCACCCCTGCATTTAATACTTTTTACAAGCTCCCTTTGTCAATAATACAGCACTGAGTCTTCTCATCCAACATCTAATAAGGTTGGACAATACACAGCAAGGAATCTGAAACCATGCCTCTTTACAGAATCTCTCCAGATCATCCAGGGTCCTAGGTCTTCTCTCGTGCACTCTCCTCTTCAGCTCAGCCCACAGGTTTTCAATGGGGTTTAGGTCAGCGGACTGAGATGGCCATGGCAGAAGCTTGATTTTGTGTTCAGTTAACCACTTTTATGTAGATTTGGACATACGTTTTGGATCATTGTCCTGCTGGAGGATCCAATGACAACCCAGTTTTAATTCCCTGAGAGGCAGCCAGATTCAGATTTTCAAATTTCCTGGTATTTCATTGGAGTTCATGATGCCATGTACCCTAACAAGATTCTCAGGGTCTTTGGAGGAACAACAGCCCCACAACATCATGGAACCTCCACCGTGTTTCACAGTGAGGATCAAGTTCTTTTCCGTGTAGCCATCCTTCTTTTTACGCCAAACCCACCTTGAGTGTTTGTTGCCAAAAAGCTCAATTTTTGTTTCATCTGACCACAGAATACAGTTCCAGTAAAAATTCTAGTAGTGTTTAGCAAACTCCAGGTGCTTACGTTTGTGGTGAAATGACAGGAAAGGCTTTTTTCTGGCACGCCTTCCAATAATTTGTTGGCATGGTAGTTTTTGAGACTTGGGTGACGCCAAGATGCTATACTTTCCTCTGTAATTCTCCAACAGTGATCCTTGAGGATTTTTCTGCCTCTCTTACCATCCTCCTCACTGTGCGTGGGAGCAAAATAAACTTGGGTCTTCTTCCAGGCAAGTTTGTGATAGTTCCACTTGCTTTGAACTTTTTAAATATCGCCCTAAAGGTAGATGTGGACATTTTCAGGTGAGTAGTTCAGGTGAATTCTTTATAGCCATTCCCTGACTTATGAAGCTCAACACACTTTTCCCTCATTTGATTTGTGTGTTCTCTTAACCTTCCCATGTTGATGTGTGAATAAGGGGATATGGCCTCTCTGTCATCTCATATTTATACCCCAATGAAACAGAAAGACACGGAATACTGCTTGAATGTTCCTAAGCACTCTGATCAATGGAAGAAAATGCTTCAGTTACATTTTGTTCATAAGTATTTCTAAGGGGTGCCAGTAATTGTGGCATGTGTGGTTATGTTAACAATAATTATTTCTGGATGAGGGTTTTTTGTTCTCAGATTGAATTGACTTCAGTTACAGGTTCTATTTTTCTCAGTTTTTTCAGTGTGAGATTAAGCCAATTCACCAAAAGGTGATTTTTAAATAACCTTTTACTTATCTTTACCAGGGGTGTCACTAATTGTGGAAGGCACTGTTTATAGTTATAGGATGTTGATAAACTACTAGAATATAAGGATTGTGTAGGGACTGAAGACAGCAAACACATATACGTTAACCGTCTTTCAAAAATATGCTCTGTTCATGTATGGTTTGTACCTGGAAGGTCTCTGTCTTCACATGTCACTGGCATGTTTGTGAAGAGTGTAGGTTTTGTCAGTCGCATCACTGAGGGAAAAAATGAGATATAGTTAGACTCTACTAAAATCCTATGGGTTATATCCACATGAGTTTTGTTTTTACTATTATAACTATTACCATTATTATTATTAGTAGTAGTAGTAGTAGTAGTAGTAGTATCATATTTCATAAAGAGGAGCAAGCAGTACATGTTGCATTAAAAGTCTAATACAAAATCAATATAGCGCAAAACAAATACCAGGCTTCCAAACACTGACCAGGCAGAGTCCAACAATGATTAAACTTCTCCTCTAAGCCTCTATCTTTAAGGGCCCACCTCTGTTACAGAACCGCTCTCATGGCTCTACTGAGATATTTAGATTTGTTACGGTGCAACGGGTGGCGCCGATAGCATTTTACTACAGTTTCCCACAACGTGACTAGATCAAGGTAGGCTAATATTCTGACTTAATCTTTTCCCAAGCTTATTAACATGGAGAAGGATGGTTTCAGCTTGCAAACACCATAGTAAGATGCTTAAATTTTGAATACAGTTCAGACCTACTCATGGACAAATTCTAAAACATCTATGACTTCCCTGTAATCAGTTACTCTATCTGAAGTACTAATGGAGTGGAATCAGTGGGATAAAGACGCATCTGTCGTTTGTTTTGAAAAGTGAAATTTACCAAAAGTAACTATGTTTGTGGAAGGAATAAAAACTAAATGTGAGCATGGGCTGCCATTTTTCCAGTATATTTGCCTAGCCCCACAATAAAACCATTAGGTGCAACAGGGTAATAACCTAGTGTGTGATTTTATTGTTGAGATGAATAGCCCACTCAGTTCTGAATTAGCACAGAAAAGCTTAGGGACAAATGTTTTAACCAACAGTTAAGTCTCTGTGGGAAACTTCAACTGCAAATTATCTCACACAACCATTTTAATCCACTCAAGGTAACAGGACATAACTGTATCATGATAATCTTACAGCATTTGAGAAAACCTTCTACAATTTTCATAAACTCCACAGATTAATGGTGTTTTCGAGCTTTAGGATTACAAAAAGCTTCCATTTTGGCTACCAATTAATCATTTAGAGTATGTAGAACAAATTCTGGCAATTGCCATTTAAACATAAGCCAGAAATATCAGAGTTTAAATAAAAAGCTTTCCTTTGTTCCAGTCATAACTTGACGTAATATTGTGAAGCACGTTACAAAAAATTTCCCAACAGACCAACACAACGTTCTCTAAAAGGATTTGTCAACATACATGCCAAGCTAACGTTACTGAAAGCTCTTTATGGTGGTTTGTTTATTTATTTTTTCACTGTTAGGCCATTTAATTGGTGACGTGCTCAGTGTATTCAAAACCGCTGCAAATCACATCGAAGTACAGCCAAATGATCTTGAACGACATTGTGCACGTGAGAAAGAGAACTAATCAAATTTACTAGATTTAACTTAGAGTTTAGCTGATAATAACACTAACAATATCGCCTAGTTGAAACAGACATTTACCTCTTGACAAACAATAAAGGAACAAGCTACACTGTCGACCATTATATTGGAACTATCCACAGTATTAATAAATATCAAGCAAAGGATCGTCACGTTGTTTATTTGTAGTATTGAACAGTGAGAAATTTGTTTGAGAGGTGTGTTCATTTCTTAAGAGGAATACTAATAGTCAGGCTGTATTAGGCTATTCCTTTGATATGAATAAACTAGCGGACGAATTTTTACAGTCTGGTATTAGGACTACATCTACATAGAAACTTAAAGGACAGTCAGAATTTATTCAGATTAAAGTGAGGTAAAATGATCATTTTTAGATCTGAACCTACACTGCAGTTTTGGCCACATCGAGTATGGACTTATAGCTATTATTTGACTAACAAGCTAGCATAGATAGCTAATCACGTACTGACATACGATAATCAAATCAGAACACAGCCTTGCTGAAATATCAGATGATCACGCTAGATCCTCAGAAAGCTGTGGTATAATTTGGAGACCCACAATGAGATGGATAATACCTTTTAATGCGAGAAGATGCTCTTGTTTAGCCTGATTGACATCCATTTTGTCTGGTAAACTCGACTGACCTTTCACCTGCATTATCAGCTGACTATGAGACATCAAGTGGGACAAATAGTACAAGTCGACCTTAGAAACGTTCCGTGGCGCATCAGTTCACACGAAAAAATGTCTTAAATATTCAGTCAGTTCAGGTCGGTGGCAATCTATTATTTGCTAAATGTTTGAGAGCGTCTTTCAGCTTCATCCTATAGGTTTAGCCCTAATTCCGTAAATGTCAGCAAAGGGAACGGATTACGCGGCCAAACATAGACCACCTTTCACTCGAGGAAGCGTGAAATTTTGAGCAGTTTTCTTCTTGTTCTTCTTCCTCTTCTGCTTCTTTTTTTTTTGGGGGGAGCGGATTTTCTGAAAATGTTTTTAAAGTCATGTGTAGGAGTTTATAGTACCAATATTTCACCGATGTGTTTTTAACATAACTCACGCATTCATCAGATATTGCTGATTCAGTAATACTAATACAACAACAACAATAAAAAAAAAAAAAAAAAAATAATAATAATAATAATAATAATAATAATAATAAAAAGTCATCAACATGACATCAGTTTCAGCTTCCATGCCATTTAGAATCAGAATCTTCTATTCGCCAAGTACTAGGTGTACAGGGACATTATCTTGGAATAAAAGATTCTGATTTACTCCAATACAGAATGCAACAAAATGTTTCATATCAAATTCCGAGGTAATTTTGTCAACTGGTTGAGGATAATCAAACCTGAGAAAATTTTGTGTCCATCTGAAGCAATAAGCAGTAGCAGCAGGGACTCGTGGCATTGTTTTGACGGCACCACTAATGAGGATGGGGCAAGAATCTGCTGTGAAGAAAGTTCCCTTGGAATTTAAGATGCAACATAAAATGTGTTCCTTTTCATGGCCTCGTGTAGCCTTTGAAATACTATTAAATAAATGCGATCAAAAGACTTGTTATTAATAACCAAATTGTGGTAGATTACACACAAAGTATTTACTTAGGAACTGTTCATATTTTTAAAAGTCGATAATGATGTCCTCTTTTTCATCCCCATTAAAGTAAAATAAATTGTCAACCATAAAGTAGATCATAGAGCAACTGGCTCTGAGGCACTTAGATTTTTTTTTTAATCGGAAAATGGCATTATAAATTATTTATTATAACTGGTCTACCCTATTGTCCCACGACATGTTTCACACGAGTTAAATTACTGTTAAATTATTTCAAAACAAAATGTGATTTTGTTAATCCAAAATCAGGTCGGACAGGACAACAACCCCCTGTGACCATTGACATCCATAAGAACACGGACGGAAACAGCTGACAGATTCTTCCATTTTGTAAAAAGGGGGCAACCGTTTCCCTCACGATTTTTAGACTTTTTAGTCAACATTCAAGACCTCTGACTCCGATGCGCTTCAGACAAGATGCAAATAATATCTAACATGTAATTATATGTATCATACGATACCAAAATTAATTCAGGTTTATTAGGCGTTGTGACCTCTGCCCAAATTAGTTCGCAGAGAGATGCCTTCTGTGGTTTTGTCCAAGGATGGCCGCTGCTGTAGGTGTAAATAAGCAAACAGCCGCAGCATCGATGGATTCTTGCGTCCGACATGGCCGGGGTACCACTGGTAACACGGTAAAGGTATGATGGTGATGCAGATAAATGAGTAGTTAAGTTTTTGTCGATTCGTTTTATTCGTGCATAGCCGTTTAGCTCTCGTTCTGGCATTTTGTTTCAACGTAAATACCGTGCCTCCGTGGCTTTGGGCGCTGCTAGTTCCAAGCTAACCAGCTAGCTGGGAGCGTAGGCGTCGCAATATTTTGTTTCAAGCTTGCTGGCAAGTGTTTGCTTGCCGAGAAATGAAGGAACAGACGTGATCTTAGCCCCCGCATCTGACTGCTTTTGAGACGGTAATACAGTGCTATGTCATAAGGAGAGACGTCGCTGTTGATATTCTGTCAAGTCTTACGATTAAGACTTCGGGTATCTGGGAAATAATTATAATATTTTGAATTCTCACGTTAAAGCAAATTATAACGTCAGAATTACGTTGTAATGCAAAGTGCAGGGTTTGGTTTATACGATCAGTGCCTAAATGTGATTCTTAACGATCAGGGTTTGTTGATTAATGTGATCTTGTAACATAGCTACATCACCAAGCGGCTCGTCATTCATTCTTATGTCTCTTGTTACCTTTACCATGATATAAGCGAAGAGTTCGTGAAATATTTTGGCCACAGCTTTGTACGTTTTCAAATTTAATCGGTATGTCTTTATGAGTCTCTACTCCTAACAAGTGCGATTTGACAGTAGCATTGCCTTGTGTGTTTACAGGTGTTAGAGTGTGGAGTGTGTGAGGACGTCTTCTCATTACAGGGGGACAAAGTCCCTCGACTACTGCTTTGCGGTCACACGGTTTGTCATGACTGTTTGACCCGCTTGCCTCTACACGGTAGGGCAGTGCGTTGTCCATTTGACAGACAGGTCACAGAGTTGGGTAGGTTGATTGATTTACGTTTTGTGTGTTTAATCTTTCACCTAAATCACATATCAAACACAGACATTCAGAAATGTTGAGAATTACCAAATCGGCTCATTTTGGAAGATTTTTATTTTTGAAAAATACATTTTGTTTAGCTCCAGTTGTGGTCTGCCAGCAGCATAATCTGGAGCTGAACATACGGTAATTTTTTTTATAGCGCCTCCTTAAGTAGGATTTTTAACTGATTGTTCTGTTGTATAGGAGACTCAGGTGTATGGGGCCTGAAGAAGAACTTTGCTCTTTTAGAGCTGCTTGAGCGGCTGCAGAATGGAGCGTCTAACCAGTCCGGCATGACAGAGGATGCTCTACGAGAAATGGGAGAGGTTTGACACTTGCGTTTTTTCTCCTCAGAGTGTGTTTTCAGGTCAATGTCTGATCTGTAAGATCACTCATTGCTGACTTACAGTGTTAACACATCCAACGATGTCTTTTTCTCCTTGTTTCCTGCAGTGTATCATCCGCTGTGATGAAGATGAGAGTCACACTGCATCTATGTACTGTACAGTATGTGCTACTCATCTATGTGCAGAGTGCTCCCAACTCACTCACTCCACCCGCACGCTGGCGAAACATCGCCGAGTTCCACTGGCAGACAAGCCTCATGAGAAGACTCTGTGCCCACAGCACCAGGTTCACGCCATTGAATTTGTATGCCTAGAAGATGGATGTCAGCCTGGCCCACTCATGTGCTGTGTGTGCAAAGAATATGGAAAACACCAGGGTCATAAGGTATCTCTGACCCTGTGGAAGATACTCTTAGTGTTTTTTTCCCCATCAGTTGATAGTGTAAAAATATGAATGATATGCATTCCCTATGCATTGACTTTCAACTTGAACTTGAACTCTAATCAACTTGAACCAAAATTCAGAGCAGAGGTTGTGAATTAATCAAATGACTGTATGATTTTTTTAATCGACAGCACGCAGTTCTTGAGGCTGAAGCCAATCAGATCCGTGCTTCGATTTTGGACATGGCGCACTGCATCCGCACATTCACAGAGGAAGTGTCAGAGTACTCCCGAAAACTAGTAGGCATTGTGCAGCAGATTGAGGGAGGAGAACAGATAGTGGAGGATGGTGTCGGCATGGCCCACACTGAACACGTAAGAGCTGATTCACACATACCTATACTGTTTCAGTAGTGATTTGGGTACCAGAAGTGGCCTTTTCCAAAACTCGGTGCCATTTTTTAGCCTAAATGTCTACTTATACCCTCTGTCTCGGGCCCTCCTCAGGTTCCAGGAACAGCAGAGAGTGCCCGTTCCTGTGTGCGGGCTTACTTTGCTGATCTGCATGAAACACTGTGTCGTCAGGAAGAAATGGCTCTTAGTGTTGTGGATGCCCATGTGAGAGAGAGACTGATATGGCTTCGGCAGCAGCAGGAAGACATGACCATCCTGCTGTCTCAGGTGTCCACTGCCTGCCTGCACTGTGAAAAGACACTGCAACAGGTAGCTCTAAAACAACCTCCATCCTCACATTTTTACACAGAGCATCCCAGGCAAATAACTGGCGCTTCAGTTGTTCTGATACTGGTCTGATGTAATTGTGTCAACAGGATGACTGCAGGGTTGTGTTGGCGAAGCAAGAGATTAATAGACTACTGGAGACCTTGCAGAAACAGCAGCAGCAGTTTACAGAATTGGTTGATCATGTCCAGCTTGATGCTGGAATCCCAGTCACTTTCACAAAGGTAAATGCCACATTAACACTGACAGAATCGCGGTTACATTCATAACACTGATTAAAATCGATGTGTTTGCCTGACACACTTGCCTTGTGTTGTATGTAGTGTGCACAGAACTGACAAAACTGCTCTTAATATTACTATTTCCAGGATAACCGTGTCCATATTGGTCCAAAGATGGAAATCCGTGTTGTGACACTGGGCCTGGATGGTGCTGGAAAAACAACCATTCTCTTTAAACTTAAACAAGATGAATTTATGCAGCCTATACCAACTATAGGTACCTGCATGTTATGGTCCACTGATCTGAACATATAAACAAAATAATAGATATTATAAACAAAATAATATATGTATTATTTTGTTTAACCTTAGATCCTGTGAGTAACGTTGTGTTTCTGTTTTTATGTTACCAGGTTTTAATGTAGAAACTGTTGAATACAAAAATCTGAAATTTACCATCTGGGATGTGGGTGGAAAACATAAACTCAGACCTCTCTGGAAACATTACTATTTGAACACTCAAGGTATTCAGCTTCTTATTTTCATGTGAATTTGTGCAGTAATGTAAAGTTTAAACATTCTGGATGAATGTTTATTGTTGTTTCTTTAGTGACATTCCTTGCGCATACATCTCATCTGCAAACCAGTCATTGCGTTTAAAGTCTTTTACTTGCAAACATAAATTTCATCCATAAAAAAATCCCATTATCTTCAGATGCACTGGAACACAGTGAACACAACTGATCTAATCTCTTGTTTTTCCCTCATGTCTCTAGCGGTGGTCTTTGTGATTGACAGCTGTCACAGAGACAGGCTGATGGAGTCTCACAATGAGCTTGCCAAACTTCTGACAGAGAAGGAGCTAAGAGATGCACTACTGCTCATCTTTGCGAACAAACAGGTACTAAATTATCTTCTTCATCAGACAGAAGACTAGATAAAACATTGGCCCATTGCAGAATTTTAATGTGTGTGTGTGCGCGCGCGTGTGCGTGCGCGTGTGCTCGGCAGGATGTTCCTGGAGCTGTATCGGTAGAGGAGATGACGGAGCTATTGAGTTTACACAAACTGTGCTGTGGGCGGAGCTGGCATATTCAAGGCTGTGATGCGCGCAGTGGCATGGGTTTGCACGAGGGGCTGGACTGGCTCTCACGGCAGCTGGTGGCCGCAGGCGTGCTGGATGTGGCCTGAGACTCGTCTGAATCATTGACTGAATAAAGGCTCTGACTCCTGGTCTGAAGCTCTAACCCCACCCTTACCCCTCCATAAACACCTTATTTTCATGACCAGTCTTAATGCTTTAGTGCTCTTGTGACTTTGGGGCTAAATTGAATCCATTCAAGCTAACAGCTGTGTTGACAAAGCTAACAAATCCTATTGCACCTATTATCTGCAGAATGGTTGAGGTCATTTTCAGTTATTGCTGGGCTATTTTTGTCTTTAACCTCTTAATGTAAGTCAGATCACTTCTCGTAGGCATAATGTGAACATTACAGTAAACTGTTTAGTATATACCCACAGAGCTCTTATAGCAGTGAGAGAGGTTCATCATATACAACATGGAAACTTTTTTTTTGGTGATAATAATACAAACAACATGATGATTCTTGTGGAATCCATATCCATGTGTCTAGAGCACATGAAGAAAATAGCACACGACATAGCTGTGAAGTTTTGCTAACAGGTGCACCAGAGCCCTGTATTAAAGAGATATGGGATTAAAACATCCATGAGCAATATGTACAATACAGGATCATGTTCTGGGTTTCTGTGAAGTGCCTGTAGACTATGTAAACAGTCTACCGGATGGGGTTGACAAAATTATCACCCCTTTTCTGCCATTAATCATAGGTGTAGGTCCAGGCGATTGGCCGTTTTCTCTTGGTGTCGTCTGGCAGTTTGTGATATTATGAGGCATCATTTGGAACTTTCCGGAAATTAGCTTGATATTTATTTAACGCAGTTTGTTGTCTTAAAATGGGTGCATTACTACATGTTTGTGTTTAGAGAGAAAGAAATGTATTTGTTACTGGTTACATTTTTATATTTAAAAAAAGAAAAGTTTTGAAATGTGTGCTGAGCTCTTTAAGTTTGGGTATAGTGTAAGTGTAGATAGGTATATGCATTGGCTTTGCTCTTCCACCACCTCATGTTGTGTGGAGTGTGTTATGCTCCTAGTACATTTTGTCCATTTTCTACAGCCCCTGTGCATCTGACTTCATAAAACAATCTACAGTAGATCTGAGAATTTAGGATGTTATGTTCCTTCAATACAGAATTCCTTTTGTCTGAACTGCAGCGTAGTGGTTGAACTTTTAGTGGTCTAACATACATGTTATCTTCCCGTTTTAGTCACATAATTTCAGTCGCAGAAACAACTTGCAGGCACCGTTCCCTGAACATATGCATCCTTTTGAGTTTTCTGTATTAAGAAGTCATTCTGGTTCAATTGTCCACATTCCTGAAATATTGTTTACTACTTGGAGTTCTGTTAAGAGCATGTGTAAAGCCTTTTCCTTGTTCCTGAATTTCAGTTTAACAGTTCATTCCTAATGAGTTCTGAAAACCTCTAGAGAAGCACAGTGCACATCCACACATTTGTTACTTGTGGACTTGATGATGGCTTTTGTATAACCATTCATAATTAATGTTATGCTATTAAACAGTGACAGATGACAACTTGTTTAGCTCATATTTCATTCAAACCAGTCAACAAGATTTCTTAAAAAATCCTCTTTATTTTACAAACTGGGAGAGTCAGGGAGTCCTGTATGATGCTGTTTATTTGATGGTGATGTTAATGATGCTGATGTCTTCATAGGGCTTGTCTGTTTTTGGATTCACTTTAACATTGGAGATCCTCTGAACAACCTCCATTCCTTTTGTACACCTTCCAAAAACAGTGTGCTTATTGTCCAACCAAGGCTGTTTGAAAGAAAGAGAGAAAACCAAACATAAATGATATATCTATGGAACATCCTTACACACAATGTTGGATTCTGAATTAGTGAGAATGTTGAACTGAAAAAAAGGAAATAAAAAGTCTTTCACAGAAGAAGAGTCTTACAGTAGGGACAACAGTGACAAAGAACTGAGAGCCATTGGTGCCAGGGCCTGCGTTGGCCATACTGAGTGTGTAGGGCCGATCATGTCTCAAGGTAGCATGGAACTCATCCTCAAACTCTCCACCCCAGATACTCTCCCCACCCATGCCCGTGCCTGTCGGGTCTCCGGTCTGGATCATGAAGCCCTGTGGAGTAGGAGATGAGGGTATAGATTAGTTCACTTTCTTCTTTCTCCTTCTTCCCATTGAGTGTGCAGTACTGACTTATTGAAACATGATTCAAATGATCCAACCTTGATGACACGATGGAATATGTGACCATTGTAGTATCCATTCCTGCTGTGAACACAGAAGTTCTCCACCGTTTTGGGACATCTGGGATGAGAGGAAATATAATGGACCATTAGACCAACTGAAATGCATGTTGAATACAATGCAGTGCAAATAGAGATCTGAACCAGTACTCTAGTACTGAGAGCAGATATGCATAAAACATGTTAAATTACTATGAAACAGTCATTCTATATCTCAGAAACCAATAAGCACACATACTCCACAGGAAATAGTTTGATGTGGATGTCTCCCATGGTGGTGTGGATGATGGCACTGTCTGAAACCCTCTTTGGTCCTTCTGCCTGTGTGGCTGCCATGACCTCCTCTTTGGACGGCTTTTCGTTGAAGATGTCTCTGTCAGAATCAGCACTCTTAGTATCTTCGGGTTCCCTCTTGGTGAACTACAATGTACGACGGGTACGGTAAGATTATAGTGCTTGCGTTGCATTGAATCCTCAAAAATCTGACCTCACTCTTGAAAATGGGTCTCTAGTTACCATGTAGAAGCGGTTCTTCTTAAACGCAGTACAGAAGATGGTGGGGTCCGGATCTGTGTTCTGCAGGGCTGGGTTATCTGAGGCCTTCATCTCAATGGTTGGAGCAGCATGGATGGCCTTAGCCACACCCTGGAACAGACTCAGCTTCACCACACGAATGTTCTCCAGCTTTCCCAGGATTCGCACACACCTGGATGGAGCGATAAGAAAATATACTCCTGGCATTAGTCTACACCATTAAAAAAAAACTGTATTAAACACATTTGTGTATCCATCTATTCAAAACTATGCCTGAGCATCTCATAGAGGAGCACCTGTTTGTTTCCACGTTGATGACCTTGATACCCAACATGGTCCCATAAAGTACAAAGTGGCCTGTCTCATCAAAGATAATGTTGGTCAGTCTAATGCCATCCACCTTCTCCAGTTCTCGCTCAACAGCCATCCTCCTGCCAAACTCCATGTCCGGTAGCTGCTGTCTCATTTGCTGAAGCTCTGTGAACATCTGTCAAAACACAGACACAGCGATGTGAGTCAGATGGCCAATGATTCAATACACTAAAAAAATTTAAACAATGAGGAAAACAGAACAATCAAAATAATTATAGGCCCTAAGCACCATTTTGGCAAAAGATGTAGCATAGTCATAAGCATTGTTCTATGATTTCACAGCATATACCCTCTACAAATTCGAGATGATGCAACAGAAACAGGTCTGACTGATTGGCAACTTACTGTTAAAGATTCATCAAACACCCTCATCAGTTTCCCAGTCAGGAAGCGGAAAATCCTCACTTTTCTGTCAGCGGCAATAGTGGCCATTTTCTTACCATCTTGAGAAAAGGCCAGGCTGGTGGGATAAGTTTTACATTTGGCAAACTCATATAAATCTGTGTCAGTCTTAAACTCCCAGTCTACGTGTCTGGGGAACCGGAATTCATTTGGGAGGCCTGTCCAATACTCTAACATCCCTGCTTTATCAGCAGAAACAATGACACGGAATTTTGGATTCAAGTGGATTTGGGTCAAAGGAGAGGAGTGCATCTTATCAAAGGTGTGCAAGGGTTGATTGTCTCCCCTTCCATCATAGACAAAGATCTTGCCAGTTGATTTCTCAGAACAAGCTACTGTACAGATGGCGTCACCAGGATTATAAATCCATTCACACTGGCCAGGGTGGAATCTAGGCGGGGGGGGGGGGGGGGAGAAAAAAATTACGTTGTTCAAACATCTGAGACAGTTCATGCTTAAATATGTATTCACTCCACACAATGGTATTCTCCTAAACAATCAAAAATAAGAACCTTACCCCAGCTTGAGCATGTTGATCATGTCAAAGTTGACAACATCAAAGACCTTCATGGCTTGATCATCTCCCACAGAGCACAAGAGTGCACCCTCTGCACTGACCGAAATACACTCAATAACACCTAAAGGCAAGAAGGCACACTGAACTCAGCAATGATGGAGAACAATCACCACTCAACAATGAAAGAAGAGCACCAAAACATTCTCTAGGATAAATTATACCAAACAGACATACTCAAATGGCTACGGAAGTGTTTGACAAATTCAATGCCCTCATCCTCTTTTTTCTTCCAGAACTTGACATGTCCATCTTGACTGGCTGTGATGACAAAATCTGTCCTTTAAAGTAACATAGGAGAATGAAAGTTACAGACATGAAATGCATTTTGAATGTGATGTCACTATTTTTGACAAACGTATCACGTACAGTTCTTAAAAGTGTTCAATCCTCAATTTTAACTTACTTGGAGCATACAATGTGTGTGATCACGTCCCTGTGCATGTAACTCCGCTCATACATAGCCGCAGACGGTAAGTTGTCCAAATACACTCGTTCGTATTCAAGCACTACGAAAAAAATAAGACAAAAAGAGAAAGATTGGATGTAATCTCAATTCAAAGTATTGTGTATTTATGGAATACTGAGGAGGAGATATCGTTAGCATGGCTCGTTAGCTGCATTAGGTTTCAAGCTAGCCTTGAACACTTGGCCTAGCTATCCAACTGGATCCATATACGATAATCACAAGGTAATTACAAATAACTTGCCTTTTCTTTTCTTCGGCTGAGTAGCTTCACTAGGCATTGGACCAACCCATTCATCGTTGCCATCTTCGCCTTCGTAATCTTCTGCTTTGCGTTTGTTTTCTTGTCCCACGTCTGAGGCCATTTTTCTTACACAGAAGTTTGTATTTCCCCGGCGGTGAGGTTGTAAAGTGTAATGTTGTCTTTTTGTGGCACGTACCGCCATCTAGTGTACTGGAGGGTTATTGGCTATTCCCGATCAAGCTGGGGTAAGGTTCTTATGTTTAATTGTATAGGAGAACATGTGTGGAGTGAATACATATTTAAGCACGAACTGTCTCAGATGTTTGAACAACGTAATTTTTTTCCTCCCACAGTCCAAAGACATGCAGGTCAGGCGAATTGGAGACACTAAATTGCCCCTTGGTATGAATGTGTGTGTGTGTGAGTGTGTTTTGTCTGTGTGTCTGCCCTGTTATGGGTGTTTCCCTACCTTTCGCCCTATGTGCGCTGGGATATGCTCCAGCACTCCTCGCGACTCTAATTAGGATTAACGGTTTAGAGAATGAGTGTGAGTGAGTGAGAATTTAGAACTTTCCCTGAGTTGTTCCACTACGAGGTGCAATGTAGTAACACCATAATTAGAGGTTCTCTCATTTCATCAAACTGTCCATCTGGACGAGTTGTTGACACATATTCTCCATCTAACGAAACATGATGCAGCAGCGTTCATTTGAAAGGGAAATTGCTGTTTTTGTTATTATCTGTTATTGCTATTGGGTTTGTTCGTTCGTTTGTTCGTTAGTTCGTTTGTTTTTTGAACCTGCGTACTATCAATACTTTGCTCTAAAATTGGACTTGTTAATGACGGCGGAGCTGCGATATTGTTTGTGCTTTTCTTGAAATATAGCATTACTAAAGCTGATGTTTAACAATTTTGGGAATAGGGCTACCGTTTTTATCTACCATGAAATGCTGTTATGTTTGCTAATATCATTTTCTGACGTAAGTAATAAATGAATAGCAAGTCTCTATGGTGCCGATGATGTCCCTTTATAATCATAAACATGGTAAAACGTAACATGTTACATTTATAAATGACATCCTTATAAGACCAAGAGAATACACTGGCACTAAAACGCTAATTTTCTGAATTCTCAATGTCGTGTACTCATAAAGCCACAGAGATGAAAGTCATGTCTGTGTCATGATTAGATTAGATAATCTGATCCCAAGAGCACTGTTATAAATAGTACTATACCACAAACACACTCATCAAATTATGACTTAATTCTGCAAGTGCAGGGCCTTTTGGGTTGCCAATATTTCAGTAAGCATTGTGTATGTCCTAAAAACACTACAGAGAAAAACATCCTTCAGTCCTTCACTAAACCACCCTATATCTGGTCAGTGTTGTCTTGTAAACAGATGCAACTTTTTACTAAAAACAGACTCAGTCCTGGCCTTTAATGATTATAAAACAAAGCTATGTATAATAAATCACGTAGTTCTTCTGCACTTACGGTTCCTGATTACAATTATTATCATTGTTTGTCCGAGTCCAGAGAGCATGATACAATATGAGCTTCAAAGTGAAAGAGGTCATCTTTGAGACCACAGAGAACACTTAATGTTGAATACAGATAACTCAGCCCACCCACAGAATCAGACTCACATAGAGTCAGACACAAGCACTAGTTGCTGTGAGTCAGATGAGAAGGGACCATCTCGAACAATATTCTCTTGAGTATCATTCAGCTGCCTCTGGGAGTGGTTCACCACAAGGTACTGTTTTTATGATAATGGCTAACATACACGTTTGTGAGGGGTACATTGGTGAGGGTGCCAGCTTTGTGGAACGTTTCACATGTCCAGAAGATCCCAAAAATCCAGAGATGATTTACTGTTGCGGCTTTGAAGACATGAAGTACTGTTGCAGTGAGCCTGGAAACTACTACCCGTACAAACATGCCTACATGTGGACCCTCAGGTAAGTGCAAAAGAATTAAGACTTATTGAATATAACAGTCATGCCCACAGCTGCATTTTCCTTGTGGTTTTAAAATACAGCTCTCCAAGGGTATTTCTTATGCCGTAAAATATGCCTTGAAAATTTGTACATGTAAACTAAATAAATAAATAAACTTGAAAGAAACTTGAAAAATTTAAACTGTTTGAAAATTCTGTGATGGCCACAGTAACCTGTACATTTGAATGTGCGGTTACTAGGGTTTCCTTAAATGTCTCATTTAAACCTGAGATAGAACAGTGATCACTTAACAGTCTGAGTCAGTCTGAAGTGTATTCAGATAAGCAGTCATAACACTTCTAATGTGTTTAAAATTGCTTTTTCCTTGTTTCAGTGTTGGAGTGTTGGTAGGACTGAGTATTGCAGCATTGGTTCTCCTTGCGTTTGTCATCAGTGTCTTTGTGCTCTGCTTCCTCTTCATACACACCAAACCTCAGCACTTGGATCCTGGACTCAAATTACATCACCATGCAAGCTGTCGTCAACAAGGTACTGCAGTTAAAAAGCAGGGGCACTTAAAATGGAATGTAAAATGCCACTGTAGCATTACAAGCCCAATACAAAAAAAGATATCATTCCTCAAAATCTCTCATAAGACCAAGTCAAACTAAATTTAAGATAGCATCCAAGTACAATGACCATGACTTTGACATGTCAGGCTGGATTAAAATTCTGTTAATGAGTAGAAAATGTTCATGAACATCAGAGAGAAACACTGTCAATGTCAAATACTAACATGTTTTCCTTTTCTAAAAAAAAAATCAGGTTCAAAGGGAACTTCACCCAAAGATGCTTCCGGCCATGATCCAAAAAATACATTCAACATAGTTGACATTTCCAAGGAAAATGCACTTCATCCCTCAGAGAGATCTAAAGTTCTACAAGAAATCTGAGCTCTGAATGAGAGGAAAGGCACTTATGCAGGCTTACGCTAAAGCTCAGAGATGAACATCTTCTAGCAAAAATTTTCTTTTTCAGATGGAGCAAATATGCTTGTTTCAAAATTGGCAGTGATTACCGTTAGAGGGTAAATAAATATATGATGATTCATTTCAGTTTTCTGTTTTGGTTCTGAATGCATGGTTTTGAGCAAATATCAATAAATAACTTAAACATACATGTGACACAAAGATGCTTTCATAAGACAAGTGTGAATAAAAATTTCATCCTGTCAACACATTAAATTAGAGCCTCAGCAAAAATGCATGAGTGGGATATGTGAGTCGATCTAATCCAATTCAATGTATGACCTGCTTGTGTCTAATTACGCTGCTGTTGTGAGGACATTCTGTTGACTTTAAGACGTAAAAAAAACCCCCCAAGTATATGCATAGTAAAACAACACTACAGACAGGGTATAATGTACAAATCGTTTCATTTTATTAATGTACAAAATACATCTCATTGCGGATAAAGTACAGATAGAAGAACAACATTTCACCAACCATCCCCCAAAAAAGAGGAAAAACACAGAGGAACTTGTTTTTGTGAAGGGTCTTGTACCTCCTATTTTTTACTGCCTGTTTGACAGAAATCACAACAGCAGAAATAACAAAATCTTTCGTATGATCAACATTTGGTTCAGAGAAGATCTACTTCCATAACCTAAGAGTTGGGGTATTCCACAGGTCAATCACACATTGCTCTGTGAAGAGCACGCTGAGGGCTTTACTCATAATATGGTCCGTCATGATTTCGCCTCACAAACCCTGGGCTCATCAGTCTGAATCTGAGGAGGTGGAGCTGTCAGATGACGAGGACTGCCTGTGCCTCTTTTTGGACTTTTTCTTATGCCGTTTTTCCTTCTCCTTCTTTTCTTTTTTGCCTTTCTTCTTATGGCTTTTATGTTTCTTCTTCTTCCTGCTTTCCTCCCCCTCATCCTCATCCTCATCGCTTGAAGAGTAAGACCTTGAGAAAAATGAGTAAACAAATATGAACCACATGAAAACAGGACGCATTCAAAACAAAACCATATATATTTTAATGAAGCAATATGAAAACTGGTAATATGAGAGACTAGGGCTACTGTACCGGGGCTAATGGTATTAACTTGATCATTTAAAAAGTGTAAGAATTAGACTATTAAAAAATAAACAGTTAAATTTAAAAAAAAAAAGATTAAACACTGAAGTGCTTTTTGCAAGGGGGGGGGGTCTCAATCATTATTGATCATTACTTATAGTATGTCTAAGACCTTCCCCCCCCCCCTTCTATTTGTTAAGATTGTTCAAATTCTTCTTTTAGACATGCAAACCTCTGTGTTTAGTAAACCAGTTCCCATGATTTTTGACTGTCCTCACAACTTTACCTACACCACCAAATCTTTAATAAAGTCCCTCAGTTCCAGCTCGGGGACCTTTCTAATAAGGAATGCCAAATAAAGCAAAACTTTTGTCAGTTTACTGTCTTTGGGAATTTTTATTTTCCCACAAAGAAATTAAGCATCTAGCTTAGCCTGGCACATACCTCTGCATCATGATCAAACCAAACCTTCCAAATGTAACATTACTTCTATTTGCCAACAATGATTTCGATTCCCACTGTTATTGGTTCGCATTCAAAATATTTAAAAAAATATTCAATGTTGTACACTTATATAATTAATATTCATTAGCCATACAATTTCAAAGTCCTTAAAAAATCATTTTAACATAAATTCGCAGCTTGTACTTGCAGTAAACTTAAATACTGAAGAGCAATCAAAAATCTATGAAAAAACACATTATGTCTCATGAACCATAGGTACCTGACTGCTTTAAACTGGTTCCCTTTCAATGAAACAGAAAGGTTGGTATCCATTTAGAGCCACTGAGGCGGTCAGGAATGAGACGGGGATTTTGAGGGTCTATTAGGGGCACACTTGAGATAAAATGTTAGAGATTTGTCCTTTCAGATCACTTAAAGCAATTCAGCACAGCTATGCTTTTAATGAACACAGATGGAAGAGATGCAAGGTCATGAGTCATATTCAACAAATGTTCAGAACACATGACCAAACAGACCTCAGCTCAGATCCAAAACAAGCCTTTACTGCACTTACTACAGTGAACTGCCAATCATCAAGCAACAGACCGAAAAGGCAAATTTGACTCTCTTCTTATAATGTTGTCTAAAATGCTTTTGAGCAGCAACAGCACGTAAAATATTTACTTGTTATTCTAAAAGTTTCATGTGATGAAGCTTTAAATCATTTGATTGATTCCTTTAAGATATCCAGTGTTTTGAATAAGACTTGTGCCGGAAGATGACTTATGTTGACATGAAAATGTTTTTGTTACACTCTACTGCAGTCAGGTGTTAGAATGTCCCCATTACTAATGCCTCCAGTAACATCCCCATTACTTGAAAAATAATCAATAAAATATTAGCTTGTAAACATCGAGATAATATAATGTAAACAACACAAACATCTGGACAAACATCTGATTAATTTTATGGCTATTTCAGCTGTATCAATAAGTTTTAAGTTAAACTGATCACACAGGCTGATATATTGTCTTTTGGTCTTTGAGTAGTCATTTGGAGTAGATAGAAAAAGTAATATATGTAGTGTAAATTAAGGTCTTGTGACTGTCCTTTTGTCTCCCTGTTGCAATTTGCACCAAACCACAACAAAGTACTATACAGAGCGACAGTAAATATTACTACCCTAAACACAAACACTGGCCTTAACTCAAACCATACCTCTTTTTTGCCTTTCGACTGGATCTCTCTTTACTTTTTCTTTTATGTTTTTCTTTCTTTCGTTCTTCACGAGAACCTGCGAGAAATACAAATTTTAAATTAAAATTATTATTAAAATTAAATAAATAAAATGAATTCAAGTTAAAAGATACTTGTATTTAAATTACAGCACACTAAAGAATATACCCCATATTTCCTAATAATTCTGTTTGTGTATAAAATGGGGGTATAAATTCCTTGTCAATTTTGACAAATTTGACAAAAAGTTTCTGTTTCTGTTGCGGCTTCTGAATCTGAATAGCTTCTTCTTTAACGATACAAAGGCTGAATGAGGACTTTGGATAACATTGGCAACCTGTTAAAAAGCCCTGGGGTTTATAAATATACATATACATATATGTAACCTTTATGGTCAGAGCCACCATGGAGCTTCTCATTATGAAGGTCCTCGTTCTCATACTCCTCACTCTCCTCACTGCTGGTGCTGCTCACGTCCAACACAATGTCTTTGCGTGGGTCAACCCGCACAAAGTTTCGACATTCAAACGTGAGGTGACCCGCTAATTTAGAACAAACAAACAAAAAGTTAGCACACCATCCTGCTTCCACACTTTCATGGTGAATAGATTAATAAGAATGTTTTGATTATGCATTGCTTTAAGAAAACATGAAAATATTGAAATGACATCAAGCATACCTGATCATATGAAAGACACTAACTTCAGTTATTTAAGTTAGGGCTGAACGATTTAGGGCAAATATCTAATTGCGATTTTTCTGACAGATATTGCGATTGCGATTTCGATTTGATTTGCGAGATGTTTTTTTAAAGTCAAGTTTCGGTTCAATATTCACTGTGTAATAGATTTAAAACATGTGATTGAGCATTACCACATGAGATACAAAGATGTTAATGCAAATATGTTAACTTAAAGATATGGAATTGCTTCCAACATGTATTTATGACATTTTTTAACTGGCATAGAACATAGAACAATCGAACATGTAAGGGATAATGTATAGCCCGCCGGTCATTTTGGAAAAATAAATCCCGATAGGACGAACAGGACTCCGCTTATTATACGGTTACTTGCCAAAATGATACAAGAAACTTCACACAATGTGTCATTTTAATGATTTTATTGCCGTTTCGTGGCTTCCGTTGAGAAAAATAGTCCTTCTAGCAAATAAAACTAAGTTGCAAGTGTTGCATAGCAACATGCTAGGCCTGCAGACTCATCAACTTGTTGTAGACAGGCTGTTTATCTCCGTTACGATAAGCGAAAAGACTATGCGGAATGATAAAAAGATGTGAATCACAAGCACAAAACCCGTTGCCAATCGCAGCAGTCATTAATTTTTTTTTCAGCTGTCATTATCAAGAAATGAGCTATCGGACCTCCGAACGTTCAATGGAACTTTTTGCAACATTCTGAGTAACCGTAGGTCAGACGCGCTCCAAAACGTATATCCTAAATTGCAGCCTTTGCGATTTGCTAATTGCATTGTTTGAAATCGCGATTACGATTTGAAATCGATTAATCGTTCAGCCCTAATTTCAGTTAAAAAAAAAAAAGATTTTGAAGAAATATACAGCATTAACAAAGAAAAATGTCTTACGATAACCACATCTCTTGCATCCAGCCCTGATGTTGTCCTTATTTGGACCTATGAAGGAGATGACAAGATGTTAATAAAACTTTAAAACAAACAAACAAAAAACAAAACAAAACAAAAACCCAGCTTTTACATTTCTGCTGTGAAACAGTAATTTGCTTTAAGCTACCAAACTTCTTCGGAGTACAAGTACAGTAAGCCTTCAGAACAGGCTGAAGGACAATGAAGTACGGCAACATACACTTGGGCTTTCTATGCCACTGCGTCCTATTAAAATTCTTAATCATATATTGATGCTGAAACTTCCTGAAAACACTGTCAGGAAGGGGTTCAACTTTTGTTTCAGCAATTAGTGGAAAGGCACGTCTGTTTTGGATTATCAAAAGCTGTGAAAGCGTGGTACGCTGACGGCACATCACTTCCTTGAAGTCCTATTCAGTTCTATTAGACATCTCTCCATACTGCTTGTAGCTGCATATCGGTCAACAGTTACTATTAATCAAAGCTAAGAAGTATTTATGTCACTAAAACTAACACTCAGTATCTCCTGGTTTATGAAATAATTTCTCTCACTTACTTTAGCAACTACATCTCAACAAGATGCTGTCAAAAAATAGACTGGACCAAACACACCGACTGGACCCTCCTTAACACCTTGTAACATGTTCCGACAATGAAACGGACTTATTTAACTACGCTTCTTTTGTACAGTGCTACGTTTGGCAGATTCGCCACTGTTCATAAACCATTTCGATCAACTAGTACAGTACAACGTGCAAAGAGGATCGCTATTAGACGCAGTTGCGTATTAATACTCAAGCAGCAGGTCGAACTTCAATTCTTCAAAATGCCTGGAGAGTTGACTGGATTACGGTCTAAATTTATGACTGTCCCATTAACTTCAGCTGCAACCAACAAACAGTGGAAACGTACTGATCCTGACAGAGTTAGTTACATTAGCCCATTTACAGAAGCATTTGTCGGAGTAATTTAGGTATGAAACATACTGCTAAACGTAAACCGTATTGTGGTAGCTTGGTGTTAACGTTCATCTTTTAATTTTTAACGCACCATATTGTAAATAACAGAATAACCCTCCTACTGTGAAGAATCAGTTTAGAAAGTTCTTATTTATGATGCCATTCATCTGATTTAGCGCAACAGCTAACTTGTATCAGCGCTAAGCCAACAATCTTCTAGTAACTTCGAGAAGACTAGCATCCCGCCTTGTTAGTAAGCTACATTGATTTCAGCCTTCACACTTTCCATTTAGAACCGGCCAAGAAAATACCACATAGATTATTAACTTTGTTAATAATAACATCACAAACCTGGCAAGGCCATAGTCTTCACTTAATGTGAGTTTTCTGAAGAGATCAAGCTAGCTCAGACCACGGTGCTGCTCTCACCTCTCTCGACTACAATGTTTACAGCACGCCTACTAACTTCAATGGGTACGTCTCATAATTGGACCCGATGTGGAAACATCAAATAACAGGATAATGCCGAGACCTCAGAAACTGATAAAGGAGAGGTGACATTCCCATATCGCTCATAATTAAGCCTGTGGTTATACGGCTTAGTAAGGGGAAAACGCATAGTGAAAGGAAAATCCAGTAATCTTAGTGTCGAGAGTATGAAGTTCGCACCTCTTAACCCTCCACGCTGGTAGGAGGCGCTATTTATTTCGACTAAACCCAGAAACCGCCAAGAAGAGCCTTGTGGCACAGAAGGAAGGAAGGGAATAGAGTTTGGGGGTATACCGTAATATTATTTCTTTCCAAACATCAATAACTAGACAAGTTTCACATTGACTTTATTGTGGAGGGAGCTTGCCACATACGTCCATGCAGACAGCCACCCGATGTCACAGGTTTTTGAGGAAAACGCCGCAGTATAGCATCCCACAATGAGCAACATTTATATTCAGGAGCCACCAACTAATGGAAAGGTGGGTGGAAAGCTTGAGCGCTTGAATCTGGTGAGGCCAGGTAGCTGCCCATTAAAACTTAACTTGGGGTGCTCAAGTACTTTTATTGACTTGTACCGGAAAATTACTTTATTCTTCTTGAAATATAAATTGAACAGCTATCCTGTTACCGATGGTAATTTGTCTGCAGAAGATGACAGAAGATTGGCGAGTAAAGTTAAGGCTATACTTAAGCCCACGGTGAAAATGAATATGTTTATCTCATAGTTTTCCAGATACTTTTGGAATGCTATTCGGTTCTCGAAATCGTATTGCTGTGGCAGTACGTTTTAGTTGTTGTTCTTTGGAGTCTTTACTCTTGACCGTTTACATTCTGGGACATGGTAAAATGACGTGCTGAATGACACATGGGTTTATATGGGAGTCTGTCAGTCCAGTTTTTATTTAAATCAAATTTTCTGTTGTCATTATCTCACAGGTTTTGATTAAAACCTCAGCAGGAGATATTGATGTAGAACTATGGTCCAAAGAAGCTCCCAAAGCATGTAGAAATTTCGTTCAACTTTGTATGGAAGGTAAGATTTTGAGTTTGGTACATTAATTAAAGTCAAGTCAGAATGAACAGTTATTTCAAATGTACATCTATGATTAATTTTCCCTGCCACTGACATGCTCACATCTCTATTACAGGCTACTATGATGGCACAATATTTCACCGTGTTGTGCCAGGTTTCATTATTCAAGGGGGTGATCCCACTGGCACTGGGACTGGTGGGGAGTCTATCTATGGTCATCCTTTCAAGGTAAGAAAAGTCTACATCTACACAACCCAAATCAGTATGAAGTATCATAGCACATTGTCTTAATTTCTACTGAGCACATCAAAGGATGTTGCTGATTGTGTTTTTGCTGAGTTGACTCCCTCTGCCAAGAATGTTCTAGTGCATCTGATGGGATATATTTCAATTTTTGTTTTTTATCTTTGTTTTTAAAATCTTCCCACAGGATGAATTTCACTCCAGGTTGAGGTTTAACAGGAGAGGATTGGTTGCAATGGCAAATGCAGGGCCACATGATAATGGAAGCCAGTTTTTCTTCACTTTGGGTCGCGCAGATGAACTTAATAACAAACACACCATATTTGGCAAGGTAAAAGCAAGAAGAGATTGTTGTTTAATGTTTCATGATTTCAGTGAACTAGAAGCTGTCATCCAGCCACACCATTGTATACATTATTATGCATGGTTTCCTATGTACTTATTTATTATGTCGGGTTTAATGTTGAGCAAAAAAAATACCATGTCATATTGTGCTGATCCTAGGTTTGAAAATATTAGCTTTTAGGATTTCAGTGATGCAAAACATTTTTTATGTGTCCTTTCTCTGTAACACAAAGAGTTCTTGTCAACACAGGTCACGGGTGACACCGTATACAACATGCTAAGGTTAGCAGAGGTGGAATGCGACAGTGAGGAAAGACCATTAAATCCTCATAAAATTCGATCCACAGAGGTACACGGCCTTTTCATATTTTCGTAATGTCAGAATCTCATAAACTAAAACAAAGTTAAATGATCTGTCTTGCAATAACCACAGCGGACTTTGCTGTTCCTGTTCACACGAATGAGTGCTTCTGTAAAGGCTCCCTTTATCCACAGGTTTTACACTGTCCTTTTGACGACATTGAACCACGTGAGATCAAAGTCAAAAAAGAGAAATCAAAAGATGAAGGAAAAAAAGCTCAGTCCAAGGCAACAAAGTAAGCAAACATAACAATTCGATGTCCCTAACCCATCCCCTACTCTGGGAATATGATGGTTAAGACACATCTTGAGACCTTTTTGTGTGTCTGTCTCATTGTCCTTCCGGTCTTAACTAGAATTCTTGACCTAACGGTACTAGTAGATTTTAGATGTTGATTGTGGAACTTGTTGACAAAGTGTTAGGTTTGTCAGGAAGGTATTTGTCTTTGTTATCAGGAACTTTAGTTTGTTGTCCTTTGGGGAAGAAGCAGAAGAAGAGGAGGAGATGGTGAATCAAGTCAGCCAGGTATTCATCTATAGTGTGTTTGTGTGAGACGGACAGTCGAGACCTGTGTGACTGAACTCTTTCATTTATCTCTCTGAGCTGCTCTCTCATATAACATATATCATTTTGAAGATATGGTTACAAAATGAATTTTCTCTCCTGCAGACAATGAAAGGAAAGAGCAAAAGTAGTCATGACTTGCTAAAGGATGACCCCAGGTTAAGCTCAGTCCCGGCTGTTGACAGGTAATGCCGACTAAGTAACTTAAATTGAAAGAAGTTTCCCTCTGGGGTGTTTTACTTATTTGAACGTATACCTTTAGGCTTCTCACATGTACTTGGAAGTAAACACTAAAAATGTCTTTTGAAAAACAGTCTTCTCTCCATGGTGTCTAATTACACGCAGCATTCCGTGAGGATCACATATACCTGTAAATGTGAAAGAGTAAATGTGTTTTGATATTCTTGTTAATGAATCACATGGTGTGTCTCGCATTGAGGAAGTTAGAATTTATCCTTGAGGGTGATAATACTTCAGAGTGTGTCTTCCATTTCTGTTCAAAGGAAATCAGGCAAAGGTGCACTGGAGGATTTTCCAGAGGTGGGTGTGTTGTGTTCCTTCTCAATTTCGTATGATGTGCTGCCAAACATGACCCTGCCAGGGTATGAAATTAATACTTTAACTCAACCATTTATGGTAATTAAATATCATACCAAAACCAGTATAAGCCTGAGGCAGACAAGGACACGTGAATATTTTAATATGGCCACCATTAACATTTGAATTGATTGTTTCACATTTGTGTTTAAAAGCCTTTGGCTCTTAAACGAAAAATATTCATCCATGGAAAAATCAGTGTGCAATAAAAAGGATTTGAACATGTTTCTCTTTCTTTCTTTCTTTCTTTCTTTCTTTCTTTCTTTCTTTCTTTCTTTCCTGCTCCTGTGATTTTATGTGCAACAAAACAAGAATAGAATGAAAACGTTTCTAAGATGCGTCCTGCACATTAATCACGATTACCTTTTACTAAGATTTGTTCATTTTTTTTTCTTAAATGTTTTCTGTTAAGAGATAATAACATTTAAAACACGAACATCAGCTTTACCATAGTTAGTAGGAATAGACTATTTCCTAGGCAGCAACCTCAGAATTTTTTTTTTTTTACCTGGAGTGGTTGGATTGTTTTGTTATTGTGTTTTTGTGAGATACAATATTAAACTGGTATCTTGTATTAAAAAAATGCAAGAGTACCTTACTTTATATTACACTGCTCTGAAGAAATCTCTTTGGTGTACAGGATGAGGACGAGGAGAGGGATAGAAAAGACTCTGAAGTCGAGGAGATGAGGGAGCGCATCTCTAAGAAACTTAAGAAAGAAAAGCCAGAGGTGGAGAAGAGTGAATCTGGGGAGGAGAGAGAGAAGAAAACCAGTCGCAGGTGAACCATGAACTTCTCAAAACAACTGTTCACTCTTTTAAAACCCAGGTAGATGCCTGGCTGTAATAACATCCAACACATACTCAGTGGATCTGTAATTAATACTTTGCTGAGGGCAGGAGAGAGTTGATTTTAATTACATCACACAGATGCAAGGTTGAGATTTGCAGCCTCAGTATGACACTCATTAAGGTCATGCGGAAAGTTTGATCTATAGTTCAGATTCAGTTTGTAAAGTGATACAGTGTTTGTTGGAGTGCTTTACTGAGATTTGTTGATTTAAACCTGCTTACTGTGTTCTTGTCTAAGTCGCTTTGGACAGAGGTGTGTGCAAAGCGTGGATGTCATGTGATGTAAGTGAATGAACAAATGCAAAAGCTCTGTGGAAGCACGGCCAGACTGAAGAGAAAAATCTTGCAGGATGGTGAAGAGTTTCTGTCCTACAGGTGGCGGCATTGTTCCAAAGAACAAACGGTGTCCACTGAGCTAGATTCGCTTTACTAAATGGAGGAGCATTAACTGTTACTGCACAATTTTTTACCTTAACTTGAATTAATAAACCTTGTCTTCTCCTTTCATTTGGCAAATTCTTAGTTGTTTAGTTATCTTGTCACGTCATTTTCCTAATCATTAATGAGGTATTCGCTCTGGTGCCAAACATCCATATTAAAGTAGCCCTTTAAAACATAACTGGGGGACTGAATAAGCAATATTTCACTACATAGTTCTTCGGCTTGAATTAAACTGGCATACCAGCTCAGTATGAAACGCTGCGGTTGGTGACCTTATTACGTTTGCAAAAAAAAAAAACTTCCCTGAATATCATTCAGAACTGCCTTCTACTGAGTTCTGTAGATGAATCAGTGCCTTAGTCTCAGTCTCCTGCTCTTTGTGTGGTGATTAGCCAGCTGTTAGACCAAAGTGTGATGCTCTCTTGTTCGTTGTTTGCTGTTGCCTTGGAGAATCTCTGACCAGTGAAGGATCGCAGGATTTCATATGCCATGAATCAGACCAGCCAAAGGGAGACAGTGTTGTACTTCTGCAAGTAATAGATGGTGAACCTGATTTACACTCAACAAATTAGGGAGGTTTTTACTTTAGCTTCTTGTTGTACAAGGAGAAACCTGATGTTCTCCCATTCAAGGATATTTTATAGATATGGCCTGAGATAAGGCCTTTTTTGTATTAGCACTTTTCAGTAGGTTGAATTTATCAAAACAGTCACTATTACGCGTTGAATTACCACCCTCATGTGAAATAGTTGGTCTAGAGTCTATAGATTAGATAGTAACTCAGGTGCTGAGTTCCTTTGTTGTGGCATTACAACCGAGTTAATAAAACTTACACTGGCAGAATCCACATATCAGGCCAGGGCCATTTGAGCTCCGTCAGTAGTGCCCGTGTCGGTGGTGTCTTTTTGGTGAAGGCTTTCTTGACCTGTGCTAAAGGGGCAGTTTTCACTGATTCAGAAGTGTTGATGAGGCCTAGTGACACTCTCAGCCAAGCAGAACTCTTACACAGCTGCTCCTAACACGCACATCACCCTCACTGGACCCACATCAATGAGGCTGGCCAGATCCCTCCCCGCAAGGTGAAAGAAAAATGCTGGCACATAAACCAAATTACTGGGCCGCGGTATGGGGCTAATCTGGGCCTCCTTCTGCCAACATTATCCCAGCACTAACACTGAGACCACAAAGAGAGAGTGAAAGAATATTTTCACTTTCTTCTCCTAGTGCGAGTTTCTTTTTCTCAAACACTGATAATTTTTTTTAATAGTCTTGGCAACGTCGGCCTTTGCTCTTAAGAAACCTAGTTTGTAATGGGCTTGTGTTCAGGTCCTCAAGACAGTGTGAACTTCAGTATGGATTTTGTCTCATTAGATTAACAAAGCTGATGTGTACATGGTCTTGAGGGGAAAATTTTGTGGGAGGAATGACACAGACTAGAGCGATGTTGCACGTTTACAGATTACCCAATAGCACTAGTGTGAAAGGCCACAAATCAGAGTGAGAATTAATCATTGAATCCACTGCAGACTAATAAAAGCTGGGGCAGCTTGTTCCTTGTGTCTTTCTGGTTTTTGATCGAGATATGTAGGACTAATACGAGTTAGACTCTAAGCAGTACAGGCAAATCTTTAGCTGGAATCTTCACGATCTTAAATATTTTGCTGTTTAAGAGCTCAAATTAGAAACAATTGATATAAATAGAAACTTACCAATTGCTTTTGATATGAATGTGCACAAGGAGAGGATTTACAAGAATGAAGTCATAATAATGACTTGTTTCAGACGGGCTTTGCCGCTACATTGTTGTTAATTTGTGAAATTAGACTCAGATCCACTTGACTTGGTTTTCAGTCTACCTGCTACCAAGCATATTTTGTAAGCTGTGATGTTCGCAGGATTAAATACAGTGTTTCTAGGTTCAAAACACTGTCTGTAAGTTGACATATTTGTCAGATTTGAGAATCAGTTATGATGTTACTCCAAAAGCGTCTTCTTCTTAGAAGTACTTGTGCCTCATCTGGGTGTTTGTAGTAATCTGTCATTGTATAATTTTCCTCATCATAATTATTCTATGTAATGAAAGGAGCCCCATTTAGCTCCTGAGCTTGACTGACAGCAAGCAGAATGTGGACAGACTGTAGTATATTAAACACAAGCACAGATTGTTTGGCTACAAGAGCTGTAACCCAACACAGTGGTTTGTCTTGGCCTAGTATCAAAGAGATGGCTGGAAGGTACAGTGTTGGTCTGGGACAAAGGGGGCATTGTTGCAGTGTAGCAGTCTTTACCACCAATGCTCTGCAGAGGCTTTTAGGAGCTTTTAAGTGAGGGGAATATGCATTAGCATCCAGTCACCTGGAGAGGAAGCAGAGGATGTCAGGATGTGATGGAGCTAGAACCAGAGAATCCGTATGACCTTTTAATAAATGAATGTTTGGATCTGGATTCAGGTGTTTAATGACCTGCCCATTCATGTTCTGCATTTAAATACTGAGTACAGGATGTCATATTGAAATTATGCCGTGACCTTGTTCAACTGGTTGCTTGTAATAGCCGTTGTATCAGTTACAATAGTCATTGTATCATTAGAAGGATTGTGAAGGAATCTTTGTGTATATGCATTTCTGCCTTCTGGGACGGGCCTGTATTTTTTTGTTTCGCAACAAACTGCCCTATAATAGCACAAGCTCTGTGGGCTTTTGCTGCCCCCGTTTGCTGGAATTTTCTGTTGGTCTATCTTTGAACAACAAACAGTAAAGCCCGTTCCCATTCTGTTAGCGCACATTAGCCTGGGCAATAAAAATGCTCGGTTATGTTCAGGGCCTTCACATATTGATATTATTTATGTACATTTTCGACCCTCTACTGAAAGAGATAAACACTCAATTCTCATTTATGCTGTTGTCAGTATTACTCCTATTTTCGGGGCACATGGGGCCTTTTTTTGTGGGACATTAATGAAACAACAACATGTTAAGGCAGTCCCAAACGCAGTGCATGTGGTAGCCGCCACTTTTGTTAAACCCGACGGGGCATGACTAGAGAAGCAAAGTGCTTCCATATGGCTTATGGACATGGCGTTAGCTATAGCTGCCAACAGGCCCTTGGCTCTTTCTATACTCTCCATACTTTAACATCTGGAATTTTATGCACTTATGATTAGAGAAAACATATTATTCTCAATTACATTATTTCTAATGTGTTTCTGTAATACTTGTGTATGCCCTGACTTAAAATAGGAGAATTTGCCTAGAAATAAATCTTGCCCAACATTATAGCTGTTTTGGGGTGGGATTTAAACAGCCACAAGAGCTCCAAAAGTTTTATTTTACCCTTGCGACTGATAAACATTTTACACTTTTGAAGGTCATATTGGCTATAAAATTTGGGTTGCTTATATGTAAGGATGTGCACTCTTTAGTGATGCTTCATCCATGGTCACCCCAGCCAAGGGGCCACACGTTATCTCATCTCTGCCTTGTGAACACTTGAGATTGCTGTAAATCTCCTGATGTCCACTGTGGCAAGTCAAGGAAAAGTTTTTAAAAATTTTTTTTTGTTTATTTATTTTTTTTTAAAAACCATCTGATTATACTTTAGCATGTGGTCGTCTTTGGCTCCTCCAAGGCTCAAAGGAAGTTTGCTCTGGATTTGAGAAGAAATTCCTGCAGCTTCTGGACAATGGAAATGTCTCTTTCACGGCAGCCCAAACACCAATTAAGTTACCGAAGTCGCCTTCCTTTGGACACCATGTCACAGTTACTAATTGGCTGCACCTGTCACTTTTTATCTGTCACTATGCGGTACTCTCAGGGAAAGGTCAGCGAGATCAGGGAAGCACTGGTCCTTTTTTTGTGTGGAAGACCAGCGAGAGATAATCCAGCTCTTGGCAGCGTTGTCTAGTGTGTTTTGGAACTGCCAGGTTTACGGATCTCTGGCCCACTGTAGCATGTCTACCTTGTAAGGGCGACTCTCAGGAAATAGCTTCAGACTCGTAATTTAGACTCTTTAGACGTTTGGCAGAGCAGAGCGAAGAACCCGTACTCGTTCTCCGACTGCTCATCCCTGCATTCTGAGACAGTCTTAATGATTCTGCTATGCCAGAATTGTGTCTGCCACACGATAACCGAGGTCATTTATGTTTACTGAACCATAGAGTAAATAGTCAAACCCTGACAGCCATGCAGGACTCACATACATGAGGCTCTTGGTGATGATGTCTGTATTAGACCATGTCAGTACGATGCGGTTTTGTTCATTCCAGAGCCAGAGAGTGTGTTACATCGCTTTGAACTTTTCCTCTACCCACTTAAACATACCTATGGGGATATTTACGAATTTTATCTCCTTTAATTACAAACGGAGCTTAAAGTCGGTGGATGCCGAGTGACTGATTTACGACATACTCCGTGACCAACCACATATGCATTAGCCCACATGAGCTAAACATTAAATTAAGTCATAAAACTGTATTATATACCATTTTGTGATATTTTAAGGGTTACATGTCATCATATGAGAAGTTGAATTGAATTGTTCTGTGCACTGACCTTGAAAGAGTTCTTATTTCCACTACGTTATTCTTTCATTTTACTGTAAAAAGATTTTTAATCTTGTAGTTTATGAGTAAGAAATGACAAAACTGTTGACGTTGCGAATTCAGGTGTGGATTACCATGGACAGACTGACAAGGTAGTCCACCTGCTAAAATACCATGGCAATGCCGAGAGGGCGTTACCACCCCGGTAATTTGACTTATGGGTCCATACAGTCTGGTGTTATGCAAATACTTGTCTTGTGGTTTGGGGCCTCAACTTTCACTTTGGCAACTGTCCAATGAGCAGCTCTTAATTCACTGAGCCATCTTGTTATTTCATTCTGTTCATGGAACTCTCTAATGCAGTCTGTATTTGGGTTTACTCAATCTGCATTCAGCTTCTTTATCTGATGAATTGTTGCCCCTTCCATTTGAGTTAATCCAGTGAATCCATCAGGTTTCCAACCAGCTCATCAGTTTTTATTATGGAATGTCTACAGAAGTTCTGTGATTCAGTTTCTCTCTCTCTCTCTTTGTAATGGCAGTACACATCCAGGTCAGACAGAAAACCAAAGTTCTTTACTGTCTATGTTGAAATGTGATATTCTATACATATATATATATATATATATAGGCTTATGTTGCTATTCATTTTTAGTTTTTAAAGATGTAGGATTTACTTAAGTGTGCAACTCTTCAAAAAATTGGAAACACAGTAAGGCTTTTAATTCTTCATGAAAGCTTAAAAGGAAGAGAAAAAAAGTGCTTGTGAAAATAAAATCTGTTTGGTGGTAGACCAAACTGCTTTAATGAAGTTGACAGTTTATTTTTTGCAGATACTTGTTTTCTTGTCAGGACTGCTAGTGTGTATCAACAGTACCACAACACATGGAGCTGATCTTTTAGGAGGCTGAAAGGAATCCAGAAGAGCCTGATTAAACATTACCCTTTGTGAGGGTGAGAGCTGTCTCTGGCTGCTGGAGCAGTCTGCTGGATTGGCGAGAGTTAAATGTTCTAGTCCTGATTCATGAGAGAGATTGGTCGGCGGCCAGTCACTTTGTGTGCTTTCTTTATGAAAAGTAAATCATCCAGAGCTCCCTGGGTTTCGCTTATTTGAATTGTCTGAATGAGCGACAATGGCTGGCAGACCTGCAGAGCTGTGAGTGACGAAAAGCTTTTCCTCTGCTGAGAGGATTCTAAATGTATACGTTGGGGTGTCCAACACCTCACCACCACATCCAAACTCCCCCCCCCCCTCTTTTTTTTTCCCCCTTGTCTGATTGGTGAAATGACAGTCCCTTCCCATGCTGGCGGCTAAAGAGGATTTGTTGAATGGCTGTCATTGTACTGCTGAGGGGGATGTGTGTGCCCCTGGGCCGATGGATCCACACAAGACAGAGAGTCCAACTGAGAGACAGTGGGCACACTCTGGCTCCGCATCAAAGATCTTTCTCTTTCTCTCACTCTCTCTCTCTCGTTAATGAACTCCAGTCTTGTTTCCTCCCCCTTAGCATAAGGACACCTCTATTCACAATTTTGTTTTCATTGCTCTGGGTATCAAATGTTATTTTTCCTCCTTCTTAACAAGGACATACCTCACAGTTATGCTATTTTTAAACAGTCCATCTCACACACATACAAAGGGTTGGTACTTTTGGTTATTAATAGTACTATTTTGATGGCAGGGTTAGACATTTCTCTTGATCTGCAAATCAAGATTGTTTTTACAAGTGACTGGAATTTATTCTTAGTTTTTTATTTTTTGCCACTTACACAAATTACACAACTCTGGTTAGACTTTGTTCCACCCTGGCATGAGAATTGAAAACCATTCAAGAAAATACATGCTTAACATTTTCCCTCGTTGGTTTGTTTGTGGAAACATTAAAATTCTAGTGGAAATGTGATTTTTAGAATAGAATTAGAAGTAACGCGTTGTTTAATCAGTCCAATCGTGGTTCCAACCGTTATTTAGAAATGGTCACCTCCCTCCATTGCTTTCCATACCTTTGCTGATGTTTGATCAACAATGTCCTCTTAGAATTCTCTCACACAGAATTTTTTGTCAAGGTCGTTCAGAGCTGTCTGTGAAGCAGGGTGAGAGAGTGACTCTGACATACAAAAGGATATTTCATGTTGTGATGTTTCTGCCCAGGGAGGAGTTTGTGTAGCTGTTAGGAGTGAATTAACAGGTGTTCTTCTCTGTCTTCCCAGTTTTTTTTTTTCCTGCTGTCTCTTCCCTCTTACGGGCACTGGGGGATTAGGAGACCATTGTTTTCCTGTTGCCTAGGATATTTCTCTCTTGTTTTGTAAATGGTAGCATGTCAGGGCAAGCAAAATTATCACTTAGCTGACAGTGTCTCTACATAGAATGCATAAAACCATTCACAGAGGTCACTGTTGGGCACTAGTAGATTGTAACACTCTCTACCCGAAAACCATATTTGTGTTTGTTTGGTCTCTCGTCAAATAAGTTTCATAATCCACTGAAATGCAGTTGTTGTGTAACAGTGAGGTATGGTTTAGTAAGTGTTTAATAGACAACTTCTTTCAATAATATTTACATTACTGTGTAGTTTTATACTTGGCTAGTACAGATAATTGTCTGTTGCAAGGAAAACAACATGACACGTTAGTTTTCTTTTCACTTTTGCTCAGTCTGTGTTGATCATACGGAATTTGATGTTTTCTCTGTTTGTGGTTTTTCTGAAATGCACAGTGTGGTGCAGGGGGAGAAAAGTTACAGTGTCTGATGGAAATGTTTGGCACCTGAACCAGCTGAGTTGACCTGACCCGCTCCCTGACTCCAAACTCAACTCAGCAGTCACTCGGCAAACAAACAGCCCCGCTGCAGGAAATGAGACTGTCACCTATAACGAGCGCAGAGAGTCGTGCCGTCAGTCATTCTCGGAGATCTCCAGCGGGCACACTGAGGCACGCCGGCCGCTCTCCCTCTCCGAACGTGAATGCGATGGGGTCCTCGGTCGGGCTCGGAATCCCGCGTGGAGCTACGCGTGGAACATATGAATAACAGGTCGCTGAAGAGCCTTGTGTTTTGGGTACTGGAGTTTTTAAGCAGTGGGAAAGCCTAGTGGAAGAGACGTGAGGATGAAGGGACTCAATAATTAATTTTCACGAAAGCCTCGGAGAAAGGTCGACCCGTTAACCATCCCTCACCTGAAGCTTCGTTTTTTTGTTGTTTTTTTTTGCCCCTCTGAGGACGTGAGAGGTGAGGACAGGGGCGGTCAGGGATTGGAGCTTCAGAGGGAAGAATAAAAGGCTGCGGAGAAAGTGTGTGTCAGCTCAGAGAAGCAGATGTGAGGAACAAAGGCAGCCATTGTTAACACGCTGAATGTCTCACATGTTTCTGGGCTCCTGGCCCAGGCTCTGCAGCTTACCTGTGCTTTGTGGCCATGTTAGACCCAGGGACCAAAACAGAACTGTCAGGCGCTATGAAAATATTATTATTTTCCCAAAACGAGATACCTGCTCCGGAGCTGGCAGTGGGCTCGAGTCATGTTAAAGGGAACAATATGAGGAGGATTGTTGGCACTTGGCATGGATTTCCTCTCGTGTCCTCTCTCTCTCTCTCTCTCTCTCTCGAGCTGGAGGCCTGGCGGCGTGCCAGAGAAAAGCCTCACACCCAGGAAGTGTTTGTCTGACTCGACTCGCTCTTATCAGCTGTTTGTAGGCTTCGTGAGGGAAGGCAGCGAACATATCTGTCTGGGAAGATTCATCTGCTGCTACCTGCAGACAGGCATCGCTTTGAAGATAGATTTTTTTTTTTTTAAATGGGGTCAGAAATGGGTTGGAATAAACGTTAAAAAATAAAGGCTTTTTTGTTTTCCTCTGGGTTTTTTTTTTTTTTTGTACATATAGCACACTTGTAACTGTAGCGTATGACCGCTGCGAGTATTAGAGAATGGTGGATAGCAATTTCAGTTTGATTTCAGAACAGAGTTCTTGACCAATAACAAAAGCTCAGGAACATTTTAAAGCTTTTCCTGTCTTGTCAAGAAAAGGGTTTCACAACTGTACACTGAGCACCGCTGCTGTATTTGTGAGTTTGAGTCTTCGAGATGCCACTGGCAGGCTCTGCAAAGAGCGCAATTGGCCGTGTTCTGGGGACGGTCAGTTGGACAGGGGACTCTCCCTGTCATTGTGGCTCAGTGACTCCTAGCATCAGTGGAGCATCTGTACAGTTTGTGTAAAAGTAATTAAAGTCACGTCTGTCTCCACACGTACACAAACACACAAACAAACTGTGTTTTCACAGAGAAGCCTTGCAAACTTGGCAGGTGAATAGGAGCGGTGACTAAGTTTGCATGTTTCAGAAAGACTTCTGTGCTGGTTTTCATGCTCTTGTATAGATGCAGGGGTTGTGTCACGGCAGAGAACTGACGATTCCAAATTGGGAAAGAAAGTGGTTAAAAAAAAAAAAAAAAGTACATAGTTTCCAAATGACTTGTTGTCAGAGCAAGCGGTTTAAAGGACTTGACTTATATGTTTAACTAGCTCTAATTTTTGAAGTAATTAGAGGCAGTGTGAGTCCACTTCCCTGCCTCGTGAGGCTGTCAGGTCCGCAGACAAAGATCAGGGAGTTGTTACTCAGAAAGATATGAGGCATTCTCGGCTGGAATTTTATGGGCTGGTGCCGTACCGGCTCAGCCACAACATCCCTTCTTGTTGTGCCAGAACCCTGGCCTGCCTGGAAACAACGCTGAATACTCACTCTAACAAGGCGCCATGCAATTTATTAGAGAAAATCATACTTTTAATGTACATATTTGTCTCCGGCACATATTGAGAGGCTCTGTCTAAGATGACTGTTAGTTTTCCGACCATTTTACACAAACACAATACCTTTCTTGATTAGGCTGTGAAAAGGATTAGTGTTTTGGAACAATAAGATGTTGCATTTATGTTGAGTTGGATATGCTGGCGTAAAGTGTTTTGCTCTGTTTAATTTTTGATTTGCTGTTAAAATGTTTGAGATGAATAAAACATAATAGGTGCCATCAATACCACCTGTTTTTTTTTTTTTTTTTACTATATATGGGTGAGTGAAGTGTGATGAACACGCAACTGCTTAGTTTCTTGGTTTGTTTCACATCACCTCGTTATGTTCCACTCTTTGGCAGTGTGTAGGATCCTGATAAATTTTCCGGGTGGAGTTTAGTTAAGATGAGACTCCTTTTGTGGTTGTTCAGATAAACATGCTCTAATCTTCATGTAGTGAAGCACGGTCCTTAAACGCAAAACTGGTCTTGATTTAAGCTAATTGATTAATTAATCTTGAATTAAACTTGGATATCTGATAAACAAACTATCTTTTGTTGTGTTGCCCAGTTCTTTTAGCTTTTCCTCAAGGTCATTCTCCAAACTGTATTAATCCTCTCTATCGCGTGTTCTCTTATCCAACTTTTTTTTTTTTTTCCATTTAGTGATGTCAGCAATTAAGAATAAGACTGTCAGTTCTACAATAGCTGTATGATAAAATATGTGTTTGGCTGCACACTGGGGCAGAAGTCTGCATTAATGCTCTGAGTTTGTCTTCCACAGTGATGAACTTCGGAAAGAAGCTCGACAGCTGAAGAAAGAGCTGCAGGCAATCAAACAACGAACAGAAACCAACCTCAAAACAGAGGAAGCAGAGCCTGAAAGTAAGCGTTTGTCAGAGATTATAGATGGAAATATTTCTACATGACTCATAATTGTACGTACAGCTTTGTGATATGAACTCGTCTGTGGAGTAAGACCAAAAAAAAAAAAGACGGTCTACGCTCGTAAAGCGTAATCTTTGACATTTCATCTCTTTTTGGCTCAGTCTTTCTAGATTTGTGAGGGGTTTTTTTTTTTTTTTTTAGTGGTGTAATTATCTTGTGCTGATTTGATGTGCCTAGTGTCTCAGGGTGATCTCTTTGCTTCATCTCTTTTTGTGTTTATCTCGGCAGGGCCAGCAGTGACATCACTGTTAATTCAACACTGCGAAGCTTCAATTTTTCTAAGGAACACATGACGTAGTAGTCGGTGTACCATGAGCCAACATTCGTTAATGCTTTTTTGTCCCTCACACAGCCCATAGCTGGTCAGAATGATTAGATACTGTATAAAATCATAGGTTTCAATTTTTTAGTACAACTGTCTGAAGTTGGGCTGGCTTCAAACTACAGGGCCTCTCTAAATGCAGCTGGTATGGACTTTAAAGAACAAACTAACAATATACAGCTCGAGGTGTTTTTTTTCTCCATGAAGGATGTGCATTTTTGGGTCGAAAATAGCTGAAATTGTTTGTGTGTCTGTGTGTGTATGCTTTGAAAATGATCCAGGCTAAATGGAGTGTGTTGGTTATGACTGAGCATTTTGTGTTTTTCCTCTGCAGCCGTTCTTTCGCTTCACTTTCTCTAGGCTCGTGTGTTTGTCAGTGCACCAAGTGATGATGAAACATATTTTTGGACAATTCCTTAAACCACATAGGCCTAAAGAGAGGGTGTTTGCGAGGTCTTAGGTTCTGCATGTGTTTTTCAACCAGGCAGTTCCAGTTTAAATCTTTGTGGCTTTGACAGTGGCATTAAAACCATCAGCTATGTCCCAGTTTTTTAGGAAATGAAATGAATAGAGACCTTTTTAATGGCATAAAAACCAGTTTTCCCACTAACCACGTGTGATTCGGTTCTGCGACTGCTGTGCATCAGCCTGTCCCGGCATGGCCTATCACTTCAGCGGGAGAGTCGACCACATCATGGCACGGAGAAATCAGACCCTGTCTAAGATTTTTTTTTCATAGATGTGTAATTGACTTGGGTTCAACTTATGACAGAGAATTGTGCAATTGTGGAACATTCCTAGCTGCATATTGATGTCCTTTTATAAAGCCATTATAAATTTCCAAATTTTAATTTTTTTTTTCCTCTTGGTTCACATTCACCTTGACAGTTCATAGATTTTCAGACTTTGCTTACCTTGGCCCCCTTGACCTTAGGTACTAATGTTTGTGGCACCAGTAATGTCCCTCACCAGTTTTCATCAAAGCGCAATGGGTTGCATTGACATTGAAGAAATGTTTATCCCTAAAGTATGCCTCCTGACTGACTTTTCTGTCTGTCTCACACTACCTCCCCCCTAGCGGGGAAGTTATTCAGTGAACGTTAATGTGTGTCTGCTGGTTCAGCCGAGGGCAAGAGCCTCTTTGAAGGTTGCTCTCATTACACAAATGTGTAGGATGGGAAATTTTCTTCATAGGATAGAGTTCTTAGATCTGTCAGTAACCACCACGGGGAGGCCGGAGATCTGCTTTAGTGCTATTACACACAAGAGTTTGCTGGTGTTGCTATTCCATTCATTGTTCCTCTGTCTTTCCTTTATAAAGGCAACTATGATGTAGGAGCAATCCTCTTAAAGTGAAATTCAGGTTAAAGCAGACAAGGTCAGTCTTTGTCTGTCACTGCTACTGGACTCAAAGAGATCCCTGGCTCTCCAGGTTTTTGTCCTACTTTCTTTTAGTATTAGTAGGGGCCTAAGCTTTGAACAGGAAAACCTTTGACCTCCATGGAACTTTGCAGAGGGCCTGTTGTATATCACTGTCTTCACATTGAATGTTCTCAGGGGGCAAAGGTGTGACCCCCCTGGAGTTTTTTAGGTCAGTCTTCACCCTGGAATGCGGTATTTGCACTTGTATTGGCCGTGGAATGTTTGGCCTCCGATTGACGTTACAGTTCTAATTACAGAGTGAAATTAAGAGTGGTGAAGTTACCACTTCATGTTAGAATTATCTTAAAATGTGAACCACACAGTATCACACGGTTGTTTGTGGTTATCTCGTCACAAACTCTTTTCAAATGTGTAACCATATCATCTTAATAGTTTACTTTTTGAGAAGTATCAATATTATTTTTACTCTGAAGGGTTTTTTTTTCTATTTCTTTTTTCTTTTTTGAGAGAGAACACAGTTTTTTCACCTTTAGGATAATGTCATATTGTGACTATGAGCTGTTCTGGCAGCCAGTATGACCATTATGTTGTAAATACTCATCCCTTTACTTCACCAGTTCACCACACTGACACCATGGTCATGGCAGTTCCTTTTCAAAACATTTAAATAGATACTCAGTCCAATGTTATGTTGACATTCTTCACATTCTTGTTGGAAGGGGGGGAAATCAGTTGTGCCCATTTATACATCAAGTTGAATCTGGAAGAAATAAATTTTTAAAAAAGATATTTTATATAACTGTTGAGTGAAGGATGGTTTGTTTTCAGAATTGTCTTCAGGGTTTTGGAAGGTTTGTCTTTCCAAAATAAAAATGCCCCTTTTGTGTCTTAAACAGAAACAAAAGAAAACCTTTTTGAACCTCATACTCTTACTGATAGGTGAATGGATTATTGCAGTGCTCTTAATTTAATCACAGAAAACCAGATTCCAGTGCAGTTTTGCCCAGAAGAGATCATTTGCTGTTTCTTGGAGGCATGTTCAACATGTACTTGGCAATATTTGTGAAAATACCAGGGGAAACCAAGAGAACAGGGAGAGATATTACTGGTCAAAAGAGGAATTTAAACTTGATCTGTGCTGTCTTTATTTGCTGGTCCAAACAATGACCATGAGGAAGCAGAAATGAAAGATGAAGATAAAATTAGTAAGACCAAGTGAGAATTTATTAGGTGGTGAGCTTTTAAGGATCCTAAATTAGTTCAGTATTTGGTGCTGTAATTTGGCACTTCCCTACTCTTCTATTTTCAAGTCAGAGCACAGAAAACATTAGCTGTGTCTCATCCAACCATAATCATTTCATTTTAAAGCTGTTCAAATACCTATGAACTTCCAGCTCTCAGTAAAGTGAAAGTTAGCTATTTTGACAGCAATCTGGGCCCTCCTCCTGATCTCAGTGTTTGGTTTTAGGCCAGGTTTGAATCTGCTCTCTCTGGCGTTCATATGTCCACCGAGGGTACTCGCAGCTTTGTGTTCAGTCACAAAAGCAAACACATTCCTCCTCTTTGCACTAATAACAGCTACCCACTCTCTTGGCATCTGGGATCTTATTTGAAGGGAGAAGCCAATTGTCTCCTCAGAATTCACCAGCTGAGCTAAAAGAGACATTTGTACCTTTTGAGTTATTATTTTCGACAGACATCTCTTCAATTTTCAAGACATAAATTATAGCATGTTCGTCTGGTCTGGTTTTCTCTTTCTTGGCATGGCCGTCATCTGTGAGAGCCAAAAATAAGAAAGACACGCTAAAAACACTGTCCGTTTTATACCCACCCTAAATGATGTGGCAACATTCTTTCTACCACTCAGAGTTATTTATACAGGTTATGCCTGTGTGCATGGAGTGTTTTATTTCAATGGCGCCTTGTCAGTCAAACTGTTGATGTGGAAGAAAAATTGTGAGAGAGTGATCTCTCAAAAGCATTTGTAAGTGTTGCTTTTTTTTTTTTTTTTTTTTGAACATCAAGGAAGTTCAGCTGTATCCGAGTTGCCCGTATCCTTCCTCATTGTTTTTGCAGTTCCTCATTGGACTTGAATCTAATTATGATACATGTATGAAAAATGTATGACATCGTATAATATGATTTTAGAAATGCAAGGGTTACTTCTCCTTTCCTCTCGCTTTGGCCATGTTTTGAGGTAGTGCTGATTTACATGGTTCAAATTGCAGCTGGAATCCAACTCTCATTTATGGTCTTCAAACAATAGTGATGGATTGAGGCAGTAGGTGTCAGCCTCCAGTAGCAGTGTGCCGAGGTATCTGATGCATGCACTGATTGATGAGAAACAGTTAAGCACCTTTGATGCTTGAGGCCTTTGAAACCATGCCCTTGGCTTCTCAGCTCTTGAGAATGCGTTGATGGGCAAGGGGAAGGGGGGGGGGGAATAATCCTCCTCCCAAACGATGAGGCTTTTGTCGTTCACAACAGCCCCCCGTTGCCACAACATCCCCACCTTGATTTGTAGCTTTCTTAGGTCCAAGTGCCAGGAGAAGGGAGGAATGTTGTTAGGATGGCCGTCAAACTCAAAGATAGTACTTAGTGACAACAGCTGGAGCTGGAGAAGCGTGCTCCTCATGTAGGCCCTAAGGGCACCATCAGTCAGCGGCCTGCAAGTCCCAGGCTGCACCCGGGCCAGAACGCAAAGGGGTGAATGAGCCCTGTGGAACACATCCCTTTTTTACTCACATAAATCAAAAAGGAAAGGGGTTTCTCTGGCAGTGCACTTCCTCGTGGAGTCTGCCCTTACTCCCCACACAGTCCCTGCAAGGCCTTTCCAGTCGTGGCTCAGAATTTGGGGTATTCACCGAGATGAATGCCTTGTTAAATGAGTAATTGCACGGTTTCCTGGAATCTAATGATAGCCATCCTGCCCAAATAACCTGTTCGACTCAGCCTTTTGTTACTCAATTAAGTCCCACTTGAGCTGAACTTTACATCTCCCCAAAGTCCTGCCCATTCCATCCAGAAAAGCTCAAATTCTCTTGGACAGTGGTTATGCGGTGTGCTGGATAGAATGTACTGTTTTCAAGGGTTCAACTATGCTGTGACTATTACTTGATTAAAAATATTTGAAAAGAATGGAGTCATGTAAAATTTCTTGGCAATCGTAGTTCTCCAGATTGGACAGATACCAGTTTAAAAGGAAATTATGATAATGATTCATTCATTTTTGATTGAATAAGAACTGAATCGAAATGCAGAACGTTTCAAATGTGGACCTGATTCAAAGAACCTGTAACAGTGCTTGCCACTGAACTGCGGCAGATACACTCAAAATAGAACTTAACAGGTATGCACTGTTGTTTATGTGTAGATGTCATAGGTATTGTGGCATTTATTTAACATTGATTGAAGCAATGGCAGTTCACTATTAACTATAATACTTTTTGTGCATCTTTTAGAATATAATTTTTTAAGTCACATTGGAGTCAGAGTTAATTATATTAATATTATGAACCTATAGGATGTTGCTTCTTGTAATTCCTATCTGGAGCGCTTAACCTTTTTTATTTTTAATAGTCTACTGTATCTAACTAACAGTAAGTAATGGTTGCCTCACTTGCTCTCTATCTTGTTGCTCTCTCTCTTCTTTGTCTGTCTCTCTCTTCCCTTTCGTATCTGTCTCTGTCTCTCTCTCTCTCTCTTTTCTCTCTCTTTCTGTTACTAAAAAGCAAATGTCTAGCCTCTGAATATTGAGTCTGAGGGTTGACATAATTACTCATAAGAAACCCACGGTCCATTTGAATAAAGCTGCATTTGTAACATGCCAGCATTAACGTGAAATAAATGAGCTATGCTAGAGGGTAGGGTGACGTCATTTGTTTGTACCTTCATGTTGGAGTGTCTGAAAGGCTCCAGTCATACTTGCCATGAAGTATGGCAACCAAATGGCAGGTAGAGCCATTTGCTGTGCATTAGCTGAGAGGTGTTGTGGAAAAAATTGTGCTACTCTTTGTACAGTGTCTGTCCACCTCAGCTGTGACATCAGTGGCATGCCGTCTGATTCAGTAAGTTCGCACTGGCCCTTAAACTCCTCCAGACACAAGTGTCAACAGTCGGGCCATTCCATTGTCGTTAATCACTAGTCATCATTGCATGCAAAATTTATGCAGCGTATATTCACATTTTTTTTCACAACCTTTCTAGACACTTTGTCAAAAAGCAATGCAAAGCTGGTTAGCGTAATCAAGAGAACATTCGAGATTATGCTGTCTCGTTTCCCAATAGGTGCAGAGCTTTTGACAAGCTGTCAGTTTCAGGGGACAAATTAGCCCCGGGGCAAACTGAGCACAGCTGTGGGTCGTCTGAGCTATATAACTTTGCATCTGTTTTAATGAAGTTCCAAACCAGTTCTGATCTATTATCGGTGTTACCTTCAGCAAAAGTGGTATGACCGTTTTTCTCACTGAGTCATAGCCGAATCCCAAGCAAAAATGAAACAGGATGCGTATGTGTGGAGAGGAGGTGACAACCATCTTATTAAATGTTTCTTTCTGACTCCTTTAAAGTGATACATCTAATCCTATTTTGTTAAATCATCCTGCAGCACTCTTAACATTGTTCAGCAACAGTGATGGTCTGCTCTATTTGTCAAATCCCTAAAGCTGTGGCAGTTGGTTTTCCCATTCATGACTTGTTACCCAGAGGTATCGTTTTCAAGAAATCATATTTAGTTTCAAGGCTACACAAAAGAATCCAGCATAGTTTCCTCTCTTTTCAAAAGGAACATTACAATATTTTTGGAAGTTACCAAGCAGTTTCACGGCACTCTGGAGTCAGTCAGTCAGGGCCTCAGATCTTGTGCCCAGATTAAGTAGTTGAGTCCACTTATCAGTTCCTCATTATGCGGGCTTGGTTCCATGTTCCATTATTGTAAATTGAAGTTTTACTCAGTAGTTCTGTACATTTGGTTTCCTGTTGACTGTTTATACTGCATTTTTAGTCACTGGACAACAATATCTTAATATGTGCAATTTTTATATAGGTTAAAAAAAAAATGTCTCACCCTTTTTCCTGTTGGTAGCATCTTCCTTAGACTCAGGCCTCCTGCTAGAGGCCTTGGAATTTTAGAATGCGATGCAGTATATTTTTGCTGTTTTCTAGGATTACGCTCTTCTAGAGTGAGATTTATGCTGTCGCCCCTGGGATCCGTTGGGGTCACTGTCTCCAGTGCTCCTCTCACCAACGAGACTGCCTTGGTTTTCACGTTCCACGTTATCGTTTGGTTCTCCTTCAAGCTCTGACATTTCTCTAGCTTCTTATTCCTTCTTTTTGGTGGTAGCATAGCGTAGTGGCTAACACCACTGTCTGGCAGGTGGAAGACTGAGGTTTGAGTCCCTGCCCAAACATAACACTGTTACACTAATGAGGTCCATTTCACACATAAGACTCAAAACATTGCTGGATTAACTTTTCCGGCACTGCTAGCTGATTCCCCCCTCTGCACGTGCACCCTATTCCTGGAAAAGCATATTCTGATATGGCATGAAAATCTCGGAAGGGCAGGATGTGACATTAGTGTATGCATCCGGAAAAGTTACTAGGTCTGGTCCCAGAAAATTCCTGGATCAACTTTATTGGAATTTCAGAATATCGTCGAAACATTTATGGACAAAAACTGTATGTGTGAAAGGGGTGTAAAGGAGTCATGGGGCAACATTTCTAATGCTACATTTGATTATCTCTACAGTATTAGAGTGACAACAACAAAAGAGTCATGCATAGATCCATGTCAGTAGTTTGATGGCAAATAGGCTTCTGGAACCAATCATAGACCGACAAGGTCTGATATATTTCTAGTCTGTTTCATGCTTTTTGTCTTCATAAACTATCAATCCAGTTAACAAAGATCTGTCAACGACCGACCAGGCTTTGTTTTTATAAAGGAACAATGCTTGGGTACTACTGCCAGAATCTCTGTTTCTAGTCTCTGACTTAACAAATGGGTATTTCCTTCTTTTACCAAAAAAATGTCTGTATTCACTGTGAACCTACACGTTCCTACTGAGTGTAGCATTATATTCAGTTGTGAATACTCCTTGTTTGATCATGAAGGTGAGAAGAAGCCGGCCAGTGAGGCAGTTGCAGAGTACCTGGAGGGGAGGAAGAAGTACGAGGAGCAGAGGAAGCAGAAACTGAAGAAGGGATCTAGTCGAGAGGCACAGGTGAACCATTCATGGTCTTTATGGTCATTAACTAGCATCCCTCCTGTTTACTTTCGCTCACCATTGGCTAAAAGGCAATGTCCTAATTTCCCTGTCTTTAAGACCATGGCTCTTCTTGACCGCTTCAAATCCAAGCTGTCGTCAGCCATTTCTGAGTCCCCAGCTGTCCACGAGGAGGACGAGGAACTGGGAGAGGATGATGATAAGGGATGGTGAGCACAAGTTTCACTCTTCTATTTTAGACATCTTGTCTGAATTTTAGAAATAAAGAATCATCAGCATTTTGTTTGCATTGATTTGTTGTCAAAGGCATTTCATTGATCAGGGTTTTTTTTCTTTTTGCACCAATCAATTTAGTTATAAGTGCTTTGGCTTATAGTTAAAGTAATTATATTTGAAGGAATTCATAGACTAAAAAGTTCTTAGTTTGCTGAGCTAGCTGCCCTCTTTAGCCAAGGAAGACATTCAGCCCAGCACACAACACTGACACCATTTAAGCAGAATGCACGGTTTGTTTTCACAATGCTGCACAGACTGCTGGTGGAGAAATAATTTGCTCAGCTGACTTAACAGAGTAAATAACTCCTCAGTCGATGGAGGATTTTGCCTACAGCGGTTCGGAGGCCAGATGGAGCATGTCATACCCAGACTCCGTCAGACGAGCCAACGGGCCCGTGCCACTTAAAACCACCCCGGTGTAGCTCACGTGAATCCACACAATCACACACTCTTAGCCCTCAGATAAACAGTCATAACAAGATTTAGAGAAATCTGCTCCCTAATGACTTCACACAATGTGGAACTCCTCTCTCATCGAGGGAAAGCATTGTGTGACAGATACTGAAGCCCCCCCCCCTTCTAACTGCTGGTTTCAGACACGTGTGGGTTTGACTGTTGTGGAGCTAATGAACTCTACAGCTCTGCTTGTTTTCATTGTATCGGCTCTTTTATGGCTGTTCCATGTCGTGTTGGACAGTATCGTGTTTTAAGCGGCGGGAGCAGTCCTTGGCTGTATGTCATAAGAGACATTCCTGTCCCTCAACGCCACTCTCTGGTACATGACAAAGATGAAAATTAAATAATTAGTGTGTCAGCCAAGCAGGAGAGCAAATCGGCACTTACTGAGACAAGTCTTATTTTGCACACCGTTACATGGTGACGCTAAATGCCGTTCCCTTTTTGTGCGTGTTCCATTGTTGTTATAGACTGGGTCTGAGAGGAGAACTTGAATATGCTGGTGCTGTGTGTTACTGACTTATGAACCCGGTACTAAAAAAATTAGTAACACAATCTGGTAGTTTTTCGTAACACCTGTAATAGGGGCTACGGAAAACAGTCACGCAGTGGAATATTGAAATATGTGTGGACAGAAAACATTACATGCAAATATCTATTTTGCTGTGATTTGTGACTTTATTTTCATGCTGGTACCGTTTTGCTATTTTTAAACGTCTTTATTTCACAATACTGTATTTTTATGTTTAGATTCTGCTTTTTCTATAATGGACAACCAGACTGCACTACAGTATGTAATCTACAAAGCATATGCTAGGAAGACATGGGCAAGTGTGGCCTCTAATAAGTCAGAGGCTTATGGAAAATAATTCTGCCTGTCCACATTTATGACCTGCCGTATTGAGGATGTATTTTTCAATTCGATGAACTCCTCAGCTGTATTCCAATTGGACAGTTCTCTTATATGCTGATATATTTCCAAAAGCCCCGCTGCAACCAGTGCATCACGCAGCATTTGTGGTGCGTCCAAAAGATTACAGGAAGCAGACGGGCAAATCATCTAGCTTTTCCAGCCAGATTTAAAATGTATAGCTGTTTGATAGGCTGGACTTTTTTTTTTTTCCTTTTCTTTTCTTTTTCCCCCCGAACCAATATATATAGTCCATTGACAGTCCTTGGGTATTTTTCCATTGCAGACATTTCAAACTAATGCAGCTTCAACTTTATGGATTTAAGCTTTAAAGTTTAGTGTCTTCTGTAAGTACTTTGTGGTGAAGCCTAGACAGATAAATTATCTAGATAGATAGATATTTACACACTCATACACACAGACATGCACACACACTCGTGACTCATTGCCTGATAATGAGAGTAATTCGGCAGCTCTGATAAATTGTCTTTCCTAATTGTCTGCGAGTGTGGACATCATCTCCCTTTTTTAGTTGCACGTGTGTGGATAAACCTGGGGATAGTCAGACTGTGCCCCCCCCCCCCCCCCCCCTCTGCTTAGGGTCACCTTGGGGAAATGAGCTCTGACAGTGTGTGCTTTCCTCTCATATATTGTTTTCATCAAGGTCCTGCTCAAGGCTCTGCCTGAATATACCCATTCAACATTTAAAACCAACATCGCTTGTCTGGGACTGAAAAAAAAAAAAAAGAAAGCGTGTATCGTGTGTGAGATATGAAAGAACAAAACCTGGGCTTCCTATCAGTTACTTCATTGTGGAGGCAGACTGTCATTACAGCTGGAATGAGCAGGACTGTCACAGGCGAGACCCTCACTGGTCTGCCTTGTCTCTCTCATGGTGGCAGACCCCCTCACTGGGAGCTCTAGCCAGGCTTCAGGAGAAAGGACAGAAGCCTGTAGCAGTCCTGGAAAAACAGAGGTTGGGAAGTCTGTACCACTCTCTGAACGCTTGGTGCACCCCACATGGGTTACAACAGGTCAGACACTGGAAGTCAAGTCTGGGCCAGAAGTGTAAACTATTCCATCTGTGTCTGTGTCTACAAAAAGCCTCTCGGAGAAGCCAGGCCCCACTGGCCCTCTCCCCCTCTGCTGCCCCCCTCTTTGCAATGCACAAGAAAAATAAATCCAGGAAAGGCTTCTGAGGCCTGGCATCATGGCTGAGCTGGAGCAGGGGCCACTCTGATAAGCACCCAGGCCAGTGGTGGGATTCCTGCACAAGCCATAACTCTGGACGAGGAAGCCGGCGGGCTGTCATCACCGAGACTGCTAGACAAATTATCAGAGCCGGTTTGCCTGCACGGCAGGAGCCCTCAGGGTCTGCCAGAGTATAGCTATGACATTCTAGATGAGCTGTCACATCTACAGTTTTCAAATGGACACAAACACACACACACACACACACACACTTGCACACATACACACACTCGCGCACACACACATGCACGCACACACTCACACAGACGTATTTACACTCTCACAAATCCTGGCACATACTCATACTCTCAAACCTCACAAGCACACAGACATGTGTATGCTCACAGACTCACATATACGTCCTTTTGGCTGATTAGAGGGGGTTCTGTGATTGCTCAGAAAGAGAGACTGGCCTGTAATTCTGTTGTGAAGCCCACTTCACATTCTCAACTTTTTTAACTTTATGAAATTGAGACAACCTGTCCAATCTGCAAAAATCCCTCTCTGCCATGAACATTAAAGCTGACAAACTATCAGCCAAGAAACAAAGCTTAAAAATTCACTTAATTCAAAGCACATTCTTGTTTTAAATGGTAGTTGCTTGAAAAATGCAAGCTCTCTCGTGAATTTCACTGGGCGAGGAGTTACTCTAAATCTGGATATATTATAATCATATTTGGAGAGAGGCTGTGGTAAGGTAGTGATTTTTGTATTCATGTCATTTGCTTTTTGCTTTGAGCTGCAAGGATTGTTTGGGATTCATTACGGTACCTGTTCCGTTGCTTTTAATTTATCAGGGTTCATCTGTGGCAGTGACCCTGGCTTAGACATGATCATTACTAGAAGGGCACAAGCAGGTGTGGGATGACAGTTATGCCTTAGTTGTTTTTGTACAAATCCTCGAATACCTGACAGCTGTGTCCACTTGATGCATAACAGTAACCCATCTCACCCCACTTGAAGGCTCCTCTCTGTGTCTTGAGCGACGTGTTTCCCCAGAGCCATTTTCAGTGTTTGATCAACTACAGCTCGACTGATTGGGGCTAGGAGTAAAAGTAGGGTACGAAGAAATGTAGGTCACTCATATGGGAGAGGTTAACCCCCCTGGACATGCAACCTCTTTCAATTTTGCCCCACTTCCAGGTTTCACACATGACCTTTTAAAAAACGTTTTGCTTCTGATGTCTCCTGCTCTTTGTCTTATCTGATGGCAGCTTAGCATGTATTACTGATGCGTTAGGTGCTTCCTGCCATTTGCGTGCAGGTTTGTTTCTTCTTTATGACACCGCATATATAACCTGGTACTTCATTTATGATTTGTTTTTATCCTGTTGAGACATACAGTTTTTGCATAATTCTAGGCCGACCTTATATGGACTGTTATAATGGAGGCATCCAGTCTTTAAGGTCCGGTTTTGTAGTTTTCTGAGCTGTAGGTCTCATCTTTTTTTTTTTTTTTTTTTTTTGAAGTGCTTATAGAGAAGAATGTGAAATTCTGTATTGTCCTCCTTAGCGTGGAATGCCAGGCTCTTTCTCGGCTAGAGCTGTGAAGAGACCGTGTTATTGAGGAAATGAAAGGCAGATGAGCATCTGTTCTCTGGCTGATTCCTCCACTGGGCTTATCCCTCCCTATCTGAGTGTAGCTGCAGGAAACAGCAAAGGCAGCTGAACTACTTAACCTGATAGCATAGCCTGTTTGGTTTTTGCTCATGTGTTTTCAACTGCAGATTTAGCCTCGTAGATGACTGTAGCCTTATTCTTTATTAGCCACAGCGCTCTGAATTAACTGGGCAGAAATATTAAAATCTTTTTTTTTTTGCCTGATATAGTGAGCTGGTGGTGCGATGAGCAAGGTGATGTAAAATAGTATTCACATTTAGCTCCTCTCAAATGTTTTACTTCCTCTTAGCTTTGAAGTGCAAACATCCCAGTCTTCATCATAAGCAAAGGCTTTTTGTGGTTTGTTTTTTGTTGGGGTGGGGGGGGGGGTTGTTTTTAAATTTCAGCTTTGAGAAGCTCCCAGTATGAGTTTCTGTGGCAAACAGTTCCAGAGGCAAATCCCTCCACTGGTAACTCAAAGGCCTTGTGATTTAGCATCTTGTGAGGCTGTTCTTTGAACTCACTCTGTTTTTCCTCCCTTTGATTTAGGATGACCCATGTTCTTCAGTTTGATGAGCAAACCAGAAAGGTGAAGGATGCCAACATGCAGGACGAAGACACGTTTGAGATCTATGATCCGCGCAATCCCGTCAACAAGCGCAGGCGAGAGGAGAGCAAGAAACTCATGAAAGACAAGAAGGCCAGGAGGTGAGACCGGGGCTAACTCTCCTCTGTCTCCGCTGAGCCCTCTCAGAGCTCTCCCACTGCCTCCATCCGTCTTTCTGTCTGCTTGGTATGAGCAACACCCCTGGAACTCACCGGATCATATGGACCTATCTGGGGGTCGCTGGGGACTAGCATTTAGCATTTCACAAAAGTGTGCTATCGACATGCACATCTGGACTGGGAAATTTCATTTGGAGGGCATCCTTAGCAAACAGACCAGTGCAAAGCTTTATTCTCCAATTACATGAAAGTTTTTGTCCCCCATTACAGTGATTGAAATTGGGTTATTTGGTATTGATTTTAATAGGGTTCACATGGGGATTGAACCGATAAGATGCCAGTCTTTTGTTCTTGTTTGTGGTCTTCTGAAGAAAGCCATTGATGGGTATCGATTTGTCATAGCAGACAGATATGCTCCAGGTTGGTCATGTGTGCAAGATTATTGAAATGTTTTGTTCATTCATCTGTGTGATACATAGCTGTTCTTTACTAAATGAACTCTTTACAATAAATATTCCTGACTGTCCTCTCAGAATGAGTCATTGTTGTTGCAAGGGAAGCAGTGATGTTGAAAGTGTTTCGCAATGAATGGAAGAATGTAGAGAGCAGACAGGCTGCTCTCAGGGGGGGGGTGTCTCTTTAATACATATTATAGTGACTATGTAAGTAATAAGGATACAGTTTAATGAACTTCAGCTATGACTTTGTAAGTCATCAAGCAATGTCTCATCTACCAAAAAAGGTTCATACTCATGCAGCAGGGTTGAGGTTCTGCATAATATAAAAATGGTATCAATGTGCTGAATAAAAGAACCAGCACTTGCACACATATTGAAAAATAATACATTTCTTTGTAGTCTTCATCAGACGCTGACAATGAGATATCATCATCTGATGAAGACCAGCCACCCACATCCATGAAATCGTTTTTGTGCAGTTTGTTTTTTTTTCCAAAAGCGATTTTTGTCTTGCGTTTGCTCTGTGTGTTAACTCTGAGAGGACTAGCAAACTGTGACGCACATCAGAGGTCCTCCAGCAGTGTGAGCCCATGAATTCCATGGGCCGTTCTGAAGGGCTGAAGAGAGAGGCGGGTGGATTTCACAGGGACGGATAAAACGACAGAGCTGCATATCTCCTCTCCATCACACTGCACATGACTGCCATCATAAAAAAAAGAGCTCTTCTGCAGAAGCTGCGAAAATGGCTATTAAAGCAGGACTCAGTCATATTGGGTCTGTAGATTTTGACATCTGCCTCAAACCTGGCTAATGAAACAGTCAGTATTATAAATTTAGAGCTTTACCTCACCATTCCATGACCAGAATAATGTAAGACACACATGTCTTATGGTAACTTTGGACTGAATGGAAGTGGTTGTTTTGAGTTCTCTGGTGGATATATAACTGAACTTGGTGGATGTACAGTTTCAGTCTGAAGTATGCGCCGTTCCAGTTGCCACATACCTTTGTATGTCATTCAAACGAAAGAAATTCATCTATCTGCACTGAACGGTGGCAAGGTAATTATGAAGCCCTATCACTTTTCATGAGCGTCTAATTTTGGTTCAAAAGAGCACAGTCTAGTGTGACTCCTGGTGATAGCGGCTGATTGTGGTTTAGTCTAAATGATCTACCACGAGCATGTGTGACCAGGAGCACAGTTTAGCCAGCATGCGGCCTTTTACTGCTCCACTGGGATGGCGCTTAAATTTTCATATGGAACAGGAAGGAGAGTTAATGTTACACCACGAGTGCCGAGCAGCCAAGCTGCTGCAAATTCAAACCAGGTGAGATGCACCAAAAGCCAGTCTAGCTAACAACACTCCTGCTCCACTCAGCTGCTGTCTCCAGGGGGGTCATTTTACACCATGGGGGTCCTCAGCTTTCAACGTGTTATGGCTGAAGGTTTTTG